>NC_142930.1:10024762-10062262 GCF_046866305.1 Octopus bimaculoides | reverse complement strand
TGGAAGTTTGCCAGTTTCAAGGAAGCTCTGAAAGAGGGACTGCAGTGGTCTTGTTAGGACTCGCTTACATGCTTTTAGAAGGATTGCTGGGAATTCATCAGGGTCAGTAGCTGAGTTTGGGTTCAGTTCATCCATAGCCCTTGTTAAATTGTCTTCTTTTATATTGATGTAATCAATCATCACTGCCTCTGTTTTTATATCTGCATCAGTAAAAAAAGTCAGCTAGATTGCTGACTTGCAAGTGTTCTCGGGCTGGAGTGAAAACACTTTTGAATTGCTCATTTAGTATTTCGCTTATCCTCATTGAGTTTCCTGTGAGTGAACCATCTTTTTCGAGGAGTGACCCTATCCTGCAGTGCACTGACGTTGCTCCTTTGGTAAAAATTGTAGAAGGCTCTGGGGTTAGATTTTATATTGTCTATAGACCAGGCTTCTTTGTCTGCTCTTTCTTTTTCATGAGAGAGTTGCAGATTGTTTTCCATCTCCAGTAGTTGTATTTTCAGGCGGGATTTTTCACTGCTTTCAATTTGTTTGTTTAGGCGATTTGAAATTTTTGTACGCCGTCTCATAAGAATTTTCCTCTCATTGGGGATTTTGTTCCTGTGTACAGTGGTCTTTCTCTCCGGGACACATTTGTAGCATATGGGTTGCATTACAGACATGAACTGTTGAAGTTTCATGTCGATGTCCAGTGAGGAGAGACATTTAGGCCAGTTTTGTTTGACCAGCTCTTTCTCAATTTGTTTCCAGTTTGCCTTATGGAAGTTCAAGCTGGAAAGATTTTGAGAGTTTTTTGTAGGCTGCATGTCCATGGTTTCCTTTGCTCCGTACATAGTCAGCTCTACTATGTTGTGCTCCGAGAGTAGCGTCGGTGTCACTTTCACATTATGGATGAGATCCATATATATATATATATATATATATATATATATATCCCAGATACATGCATGAATATATACATATAGATGTAGGTATGTACATATATGTATGGATATATGGATATATTTATATATTATTTATATTATATATATATATATATATATATATATATATATATATAAATATATAATATATATATATATACACACATGTATAAATATATATATATATGTATATAAACATGTATATATATATATGCATATATATATGCATATATATATGTATGTATACATATATATGTATATATATATATATATACATACATATATGTATTTATGTATATACATATATATAAGATAAAAAAATAGGACAAGAACGTAAATCATGCAGTGTATATGTATATATATGTATATATATGTATATATATATATATATATATATATATATACATGTGTGTGTGTGTGTGTACATACATACATATATATATATGTACATACATACATACATATTTTATGTATACTTACATGCACCCACTTATTCTCTCCTCTCCATCTCGCACGCACACATATGTTTATATTAGAAAACAAAATGCTGAACAGCACTAGATTATATCTGCTTAAGAGGTTTACGAATTAAAATATGTCAACTGATTCGCTAGTCGGTTTCAAATCACCGACGTTGGTCGGTATTAAAAAATCATTATTGACTAAACAAATGCTGCGAAGGATTGACACACACTGCGTTTTTGACAGTGTCATCGTATGTGGTGCACCGAAACCGCCTTAATACTTCTGAAGTAGCTGCATGCAGTATAATCATTTGAAACATTAGCATCATTTGTGCAGTGTGTCTTCTTTGAACAGCTGCATTTACACTCAACGTAATTGAATAATTTCATTTCAAACATATTGATCTTAGCGAAGCACATATGTCTCCAAGATTTTCGATCGTATGTGGGTGTGTTCTAGGGCTTGTCAGTCAACATTATGCATTAAACATCTGCCTATGGAGCATCGGTAATCCAGTAATCCCAGAAAGGATTTGTTTATGGATTTTCATTGATATTTGATTAGGTCACGTTCAATTTCCTCGTGCTTGCATCACATAAGATTGCTTCTATTCATCATTAAATATTTCGTGGCGATACAAAAGATGCCCAGCAGCATTTTTATATAGAACTTGTTACGATCCTTGATTGCCGCTCATATAGAATCGAAACATCAGACCAATAAGACAAATTATTACTAAATAGACATCCACTATCGTCTCAAGTGGTATGTAGTGGCTGTTCCACAAGTATCAAGGAAGTGAAACTAAATCCACACTGGTTTTTGTAGTTGCTTCAGCTATTGTACAGTTATAAGTTATAACAGACTCAAGATACGTGAAAGTTTACTCAGTTTCCAACACTGGGTCTTTGAAAACGATTGAGTTGGAGTAACTATGCCTGCACCAGACCCTGATTGGCCGGATAGTTATGCCTTCGGTTACTCCAGAAGTGAATCTCTTTCTAATAAACTTAGTCTCTGTTATTTGTGATAAAAATCACAACCAGCCATAAACAGGTCGGATTTAGACATTATCACAAACTTCTGTTGGTTAAAGAAATTCCTCCAGAAATGATATAGAATATTGATTCTAGATCTATATGTTTCCAAATACGGATTCCAGCTTCCCAAAAGCCTCCTATCCCGTTATTAGAAAGAGTACAGCCATGCTTAGTGTCTTAGGAAAAATCGTGACCAATGCCTAATATACACTGGTGGAAATAAAGGAAATCTCCGATCAGTTTGTAGAGGCTTGCTGAAATAAATGTCACGAAGAGTTTCAAATTTTTCATTCTATTTTTTTTTTATATTGTTCTGTTACCGCGGTGTTTTCCTTTACTCCCAACCCTTCTTCGTCCATTTCCCTTAGACAAGTCATATCCTGTGGTTTATTCCAGTATCGACACGCCCAAATTTTCAAATATCGTCATTCAACCTGAACAGTAAGGACTTTCAACAAGTGAGAAGGAATGATGGAAGAGAAAATGAAAAACCAGAAAGATAAATAAAGGATGTGATGATAATGCAAAATATTTCTTATAAACTTTTATGTTATATACACATGCAAATAGATACAGACACATACATGTGTGTGTGTGTGTGCATGTGTATGTGCTCCGGTAAGAGACTGTTATGCACACATACAAGCATAGACATATACGTACATGCCTTCAGGCATATACATACACATAAACGTATATATACGCATATACATATATGAATACACACTCATACACATACACACGTATATAATACGCGTATCTGTGAGAACAAAGATAGATTCAACAATATTCTTTTTTTCTGTAGGATTAAACATGTCGATTCAACAATAGATACAGGTTCCTTACTACACAGCCACACTATACATGTATATATGAAATACTGAACACACAATACAACATTGCTTCCCCTTTTCTACTCACAAAAAAAAGGACTCTGCGCTCATTGAGCTGTTTGACTGTAGATCCTTGCACACAGCAAAACACATACACATGAATATAGATACATACTTGTTGATACAGATACTCATACATGGACACATACATCATTCATATTGAAGAAACAGATGTATTATCTGCAGTCAACAAGATGGCTACGTACTCTGCATAGACACCGACGGCTTACCTACAGTTCTACAAAAGACGTATACACACACACACACACACACACACACACACACACACACACACACACACACACACGCACACATATATACATACGAAGCAAAGTTAAACCACTGCAGAGAATTTTTTAATAAAAAAGAGGGAAAAAAATCCCTTTCCGTTAGCAATTTCCTCCAAAGCACTGAAATAGGGGGTAATGATATGATACCAAAAAGGAGGAAATAGAGACGGATTAAAAACTATAGATCCGTTTTCTTAACTTCATATACCACAATGATTGCAGTGCGAATTATCAGAGAGAAGCTGATAACGTCTCTGCAGAAGAACCCACTGTCATATGATAGCCTGCATGGATTTTGAGAGGGTAAAAACTGCATTAACAGACTTCGACAATATAAAAAGTCGGTACTAAGGCATCACTTTGCCAATCTAGAGAAGTTGTGATACATCCAGACTTTGCCAAGACATTCATATATTTCTGAACGAGTACACACACACACACACACACACACACACACACACACACACACACACACACACACACACACACATCTCTCCGAAGTCAGAAATCCACATTCTTTTTTGTTGGCGTTCCCTCTGAAATCGAATCCACCGCTCTAATCAGCTATCTGCTAATCAGTTGGCAGCAGCTTAAAGACATTCTGATGGGATGAATCCTGCGAACATTTGTAACAAGAGATAAAGGAAACCCATTGGAAAATGTTTGTTGTTGGCAGGCTTGGTTACGATTCTCACCATATCTAATATACCAAAAGTATGCTTCTAAAGAAACAACTCAGTTACAGGAAAACACTACAGACTTTAAAGTTATTTAACCTGGAGTGCATTTACGTATGTATGAATATCATGTATGTATGTATGTATGTATGTATGCATGTTATCAATCAGTTTCATTTCTGTATTTCTTGTCCATAGAGAAAGAGCCGGACTCCAACATAGATTCAAGGCTCCTTCATTGGAACTTTTATCAACATCATCTAGGTATTTGTGCATGTGTGTGTGTGTGTGTGTGTGTGTGTGCAGTATTTGGTGTCAGTGTATGCGCAGATTTGTATGTTTGTTTTATGAATGCGTTTTTATGTATATATTTTCATGTCTAGATGCATGCATATGTATTTATGTGCTAAATTTTTGGCAAGTTTTACATATCTTTACAGTTCCATTGATGGCTTGAATCTGTAGTCTTCTAATCAGCCTTTTCCTTTCAGGTTTTGAGAACCCTAATTTTTCCACTCTTTTACTTATTTCAGTCATTTGAATGCGGCCATGCTGGAGCACCACCTTTAGTCGAAAGAATCGACCACAGAACTTTGTAAGCCTAGCATTTACTCTATCGGTCTCTTGTGGCGATGTTCTTCTTTATTCCATCATTTTAGGAACAGGAGTTCGTAACAAATTCAAATGATGTTACAAGGCTATGGGGTGAAACTTTCCTTCTTTTGCCTAGGGGTGAAAGCTTTCCCTTTACTAGTTATATTTTAATCCTCTGTAGTCATAGTGACAAGCATTAGTGAGCAATAAAGTCAAGAACCTACTGTGGGACGTGTGTTGGGTCATGAGAGGAAAGATTTTACCTCTTAAGAAAGCTTTTACCAGTTAGCCATGGGAGGAAAGTGTTCATTTGTGATCTTGTAATTTCGTCTGCTTTGTTATGCGCTTCTTTCCCAGTAAAGCAGACTGATGAACTTTGCAAACTTGTACGGGGAAGTGTCCGTCAACGTTGGCTTAAAATAAAATCATTTATAATCTACTTTATGAAACCGAATACTCTTTTATTTATATTTGATATAGCACTCAATACCTGGAGGAGAGTGGAAGGATAAATTTACTTATATAAAGTGACAGTTTACACGAGTTTTTCTCGCGGTTGGTAATTTCCATCCACAAAAGAAGAGAAAAGAGGAAAAGATGCATGTACACATACATACGTGCATCCATCCAATCATTCACCCACCCATGCATACATATATACATACACGCACACAGATATACATATATAAAGTTTATAAATTCATATGGACACACATATACATGTATGTGAGTCTGAGTGTATTTCAGATGCTATTCGTGAACTGGACCTGAAAGATCACGGACATACGGGATCACGGACATACGGGATCACGGACATACGGGATCACGGATATAAGGCCTTTTATCTACGACTGACGATTCCGTTGTTCAACTGCCAAAATATACAGAAGTAAAAAACAAACAAACATAAACAAGAAAATTTTTAGAGAACTTAAAAAAAGAATTAATAATAATGATTTCTAACATAGACACAAGGTAAAAAATTTGGTGTGAAGGGAACAAAACTAGGATTATATCAATTCCAGTACTTGACGAGTAATTAATTTGTAGAGATAAAGCTGATCTCACCGAAATTTGAACTGTCAACGTTACAAGTCACAATATTATCTACAAGCTATAAAGCATTATGTGTGAGTCCGTGTGTCTGTGAATATCTCCCAATATACATTATAGGATATATATTCATGCAATTGATGAGGAATGCTCAATACTCTGAAGTAGAACCAAAATAATGTCATCTAACATACATTTCACGATTTATATATGTATATGCGCAAAAGCACTACGTACTATATATATATATATATATATATATATATATATATATATATATATATATATATATATATATATATGTATACAAATTCACATACAGACGGCATGTATGCGTATGTACTCATATGTATAATAGATAAGAGATATGAACATGTGTAATGTGTGTTGGGTCAGCTAGGTCGCCGCTTTAAATGAACCGAATAGTATTGTTTTCTAACAGTAAAAAGATGGAGACATATAGCATATTTGATCAAAAACATTAGTAGCCAAGTACAAGAACCTCTTGAGACAATCTTCTTGGCTTGAGGAAATTTTCCAACGTACAGCGACGTCGTACGAGAGCAAATGTTTTCATTTTAAATTTATAATCTCTTTGAATGGTTCTGTGCATGTTGAGAGACATTGACTGTTCAACGTAGCCTTACGTTGCATTGCATTATTAGAAAGAATGATTCTTATAGCAGGTTCGGAAATCATAATAATTTCTAGTTATCTGTTAACTATGGGGATATAATTGAAAAATCACATGAAAAGGATAAAATTGAACGAGATCATCACGATTTGGGAAACTAAACATATATTAATCAATAGGTCAAAATCAGAAAGCGAATTACGTGGAGATATCACACCCTGTAGAACTCCACATATTTTGGTGATTTGTTTAATTTGACTTCTTGAGACGGATTACAAGCAATTCATTGAAAACTCAGTAAAATATATAAAGAATCAACTTACATCAGGCATTTTCCAGATAATCTCTGCTCCTGACACACACGAATCAGTAATAAAAATAGAATATTTGAATGGTATATGCTATTAGACTCTGTTGATAAGGCAGAAACGAGAAATTATTGCCTAAATGTAAACTATCCCTAAACAGCAGAAGATTGTGTTTTTTGTTCAAAATTATCAGGAGAAAATACGAAAGATGCAACAAAATGCTGGGTTATGCTCACAGATGGAATGCCTTTATTCATAGACCTTCCCAGTCAGTACCGACTTGTCGGTAATAGACAAAAAAAAAAAAAAAAAAAAAAGAAAATCCGAAAGCAAAAAACAAAAACAAAACAAAAACCCAGCAACAATGCTCTCCTTGCCTACGGCGGTGAAACTCTTTGATCCGGGAACCAGCATCCTAACCCACACAGTTATCTGACATTCTTGATTTGTGTATAACTTTTTATTTGTTGATTTATTTTGACAACTGAATAACTTTTGGGTATGCAATAATTTTGGACAGCCAAATACTTTCCCTCTTCTTTCTCTTTCTCTAATACACTCATTTATTCTGCCTCCAGCTGTTATGTAAATTTAATTTAAGGTTATATGCTTAGCTAATTGCTTAATTTCAAAATTTACGGTTTACATCACGAGAATAATGTATTTAGAAAATATGATATTTTGTAAGAAGATAAGTCTTACATTGATTAAAACATTCATATTCCTCCAGACTAATTAATTAATATAGATTGCTTGCCATTTGATTTGATATAGAAATATTAGTGTCATTTTCCCTGACTCTTATATTTAAAGAAATTGCAATGGGAAATTAGAAATCTCTTAATATGAATTTTATTTCTAATTAACTAAAATACGCAGTAGCTTGATATTCCATACATTTAGACTGCGAAACATCGCCACGTGTAGTAATAGATCTCTTTCATCGTTATAGATGAAAATAGTTGAACTAGAAATTGCCTGTATGTTTATGTTCTTGATGTGAAGCTAAAGAATAAAAAGGCTGAAACAAGTGCCAGTAGCAACAAGAAAATAAGAAAGGTACGTAACCAAAATGAGTTTATTTGAAATGTAACATTTAGTTTAAGTTCGCACACAAACTAGAATTCGAATAATACTTTCTACTATTTAATTCTAAATGACAAATGGAAGGTTGCGTAGAAACATTAAAGCACTGTTTTATTTATCTTAGTTATAGATATTCAACTTCATTAATGTTGTTTTTCAGAGATAAACTGAAAACATCGTTGAGACAGATTATCGATCCAATATTGTAACTGTAAGAAGTGTATATATCCAGATTTTTTTTAGCACCCTTCCAACCATATACATTTACTACTAAATACTGTCAAAGAGGATCGAAACTAACTAATAAAATGATTCGAATGAAATTTTGCCTCGCACACAAGCACTATGGAGCTCCACAATCCTAATCATATACTGCCACTCAATCTTAAAGTACGTTACCACTTAAAGTACGTTACCACTTAAAGTACGTTACCACTTAAAGCTTATTAAATACGCAAAACGTTTCAAGTCGTTATAGTATTAGAAACTATTTTCAGGATTGTCAGGTACGCACAGAAACTGTTAAAGAATTTAGAAGAATAGGACAATAAACCAAAAAGCGTTTATGTAGAATTCTATAATGAAGATGTGTTACTAATGGTGAGTAAAATGTAGCCAACTGTGAAGGAAGATTGTTTAGTAATGGTGAGTAAATACAAAATTTGAACCGGCTGTCAACAATGATCTTAAAATGATCAAATTTTCTAAATTCATTTATTTCATATCTTGGGAACGTTAGTGAAATTTAGTTTGAGCAGATAGTAGTTTAATGTACCGATTGATATTAGTAAAGCATAACTTTCATTGGACTATTTAATCATAATTACAGTTCATTGTGGCATTTTGACAAAATCAACGTGTATTTGAATAATAATCAAACAAATCCTTATAGTTATGGAATTAGGAAATTATGATGCTCATATCTTTCTCAGAAGTATACAATAGTGAGACGCCTTCAATCTGTAATCGAAACTATTTCAAGTATTCAACTTTCTATAATTGCAGCTATATTTTATTTTGTTTTCGTACATGGCTTTGATTAAAACGAAATGGAAATGAGAATGTTTGAGGTTCCTAGCTTTATGAAGGATACGAGTCAATATACCCTTCAAATCAGGGAAAGAAATTATATAACAGACTCGGCTCATCAGGAACTCAAACTTATTTAACAATGCTGATCGCTGTTTCATAATATACATGACAGTACAAGGTGTTGGACATACATAATAACCTGTAGCTCAGAATTTCTGTTCAAAAGTCTCCTGAAGCTAAATGCACGACGAAACCAAACTCCTTTAAGTGGTTCACTGATATATGATCGAAGGAATTGCTATTATTCTAGCAATCTACGTATTGTTGAACCTGAATTATTTCATAATTCAAGCTATTAACAACTTAGATTTCTTGAAAAAACACGCAAATAACATAGTTTTCCATTTCAAATCGATTGATTATTCAGCCATTTTCTAGAAATTAGATACATGTAAACGTACTATGTATGTATGTATGTATATATGTATGTATGTATGTATGTATGTATGTATGTATGTATGTATGTATGTATGTATGTACGTACGTATGTCGGTATTGTTATGTCTCAAGCTACTGCTATCTAGCACCTTCGGATGATCTCTACTCAATCGCTATACAACTGCTACTCGACTGCTACTCAACACTCCTACCACGGCCAGACTACCTCTATTTACATGTCTTGGGAGATCCTACTTCATCGCCTGGGGGCGTCGACACAACAGGTATGTATATATATGTATGTGTGTATATATATATATATGTGTGTGTGTGTGTG
This sequence comes from Octopus bimaculoides, assembly GCF_046866305.1. Classification (NCBI taxonomy): domain Eukaryota; kingdom Metazoa; phylum Mollusca; class Cephalopoda; order Octopoda; family Octopodidae; genus Octopus; species Octopus bimaculoides. The sequence goes on along the minus strand of NC_142930.1, from coordinate 10,052,492 downwards.
TGTGTATGTATATATGCACACACATAAGTATGTGTGTTTGTGTAATATGCATGTATTGACAACAGTATAGTTGTTACATATGGACTGAGCATAATCATATTTGATATACATAGACCTCAAGATATTTCATATATGGATATAGAACTTCATATCTTCAATAGTTTAGATATATTAAGAAAACTTTTCTGTACCTAACACTTGAAAGAGGTTTCATAAAGGGCTGGGAAGTTACTAGTATTTTTTTAATTGTACCAGTCTTTTTAGACAAGTATATAGAGGGGAAAAACTATTTTGCTTTCGTGAAAAGACATTTATAATGGAAAATAAACCTACTGTAGTGTATTTGACTTTTTTAAATTATGAATTGAATATATATAGCGTATAAATATCAATAGATCATCTACAAAAAGGAATTAGGTGTTAAAAGAACTTGTAAGGGATGTTATATGAGATTTTCATGTTTTCAGCAACAAGAATTTATCTATTTGATGCATTATATGAACTCTGCAAATAACGATAAAAACTAACTTGTTAAAAATGGTGCTTTTTATATTTCACAATATCAATGTATTCAGTTTATAACAGCTACTAATCCACTCAGAAAGTATTTGGAATTCTTTATTTATTGAGATAACTATTTTAAAATCTCACAACGTGAGATATTCAGCAACATCACTTTGTAGTAAAGATTGTTTGCCAACATAATATGGCAGTCCCGGCCTGGGACGAATGTTGCTGTAATTTAGCCCCAGGAGACATCGTCTCCAGCTGGCTATACGACACGATCTCTGTCCTTACATATTCGAACAAGGGAATCTAGCACTCCCAATCAGCTCAAAACAATATCTGTGTATCGCGATTTCCGGGTTATTTCCCTTCATCAGCACAGAATAATTGTTCGGCTAGAGAAATAATTGTTCGGTTAGAGAAACTATATATATCGAACGGGGATTTGGCAGTGCCACCTCGAGCCGAATGATTATTCTGTGCTGATGAAGGGAAATAACCCGGAAATCGCAATACACAGATATTTTTTGAGCTGATTGGGGGTGCTAGATTCCCTTGTTCGAAAATGTAAGGACACAGATTGTATCGTATAGCCAGCTGGAGACGATATCTCCTGGGGCTAAATTACAGCAACATTCGTCCTAGACCGGGACTGCCATGTTATGTTGGCAAGCAATCTTTACTACACTATGATAGCTGTTCTCATGGACTTCTTTCGTTTAACGTCTAGTTTTGGGCTGTATGAAATTCTTTCTTCTGTGAAATTATGCATTTTTACAGCGTGGTATAAATCTACAATACAGATTCATCTGAAACTACAAAAAAGAAAAAAATGAGAACACGATCAAAATAACTATTGGGTGCCCTCTCTTTTCACTGTCGCATTAAATGGAAGCACTTAAGACAGGTGCAGAACATATAAACTGTTTACTTCTGTAGAAATGTCTGCTGTACGTTCAAGAAAGTTGGAAAATTTTCTAGGTCACTTCCAGAACATAGCTGTCGTAAAGACGATATAAAGATATTTTTTATATTTAAGTGTCTACTAGGCTGACTGATAGTAGTTATGGCAAGGGAATTAAATCTCAATAAGTTTTGATTGCTCTGTTTACTTTGATTTTCCAACAATCGAATTGAAATTGGTTTTAACTTTAAATAAAACTTGATTATACTTGGTTTATATATGTATGGAACGTAAGCGACACAACCTTGCGATAAGTGATCAAACTTCAATTTTTGAATGAAAAAGTTAAATATGAATTTATCTAATACTTCAAACTAAAATTTTGAGTAGTTAATTTTGAAAAAAAAAAAAATGGAATTGTAGTCCGTTTGACTGATTCACAATATTTCAGCAACTTAATTTCTTATGCAGATGGTGTTTAGTCCTTTTAGCATATAGTCATACTCGGCGATATGGCTTGCAGCAAGCCTTATTCGGTAAGCAGCATCGATAAGTCAAAACTGATGAAACATCGATGTTTGTCGCTCCAAGAGCTTGATGTAAGTTGTCTTGCTTGACTTTGACTTACTTTCAGGTGTTTTTTTGTTTTTTGCACCAGGCGTATAGATAATATATTTTCTTGCACCTAAAAACCGCAGCCGACCCTCGAACTAACAGCACACGTACCCTGTGTATGTGTTCGATTTTGTTTATATATGTATGTGTGTGTGTGTGCGCATGTGTGTGCGCGCGTGTGTGCGCGCGTGTGTGCGCATGCGTATACACACACACACACGCGAGTGAAAGGGCACATTAAACAGTACGTTTCATAATCATGAGTTCCAGGTTTCGATTCAACTGCGTGGCGTCTTGGGCATATCTTCTACCATAGTCTCGAGGCAGGTTAAATGCTTGTAAGTGAAACTGGGGAGATGGAGGTTGTGTAGAAGCTTACAGATGAACTGTATCTGTAATTCAGAAGTCTAGCCGTGCCACACATTTTCCCTTGTGGATTTAGCCTGAGGAATACGTTAAGGGTTCCAGGATCAGTGGCATACTCAGTCACTAAAACTATTGTTCAATGAATAAGTAGTTACAGTTGATCGAACATTTGGTTTCTTCATAGCATAAACCGACTGGTGAACCATTTACTTTTATGTGAGAATAAAACAAAAACAAAAGACTATTATTCCAATGAGAATTAAATTCCAATGCTTTGTTTCTTTTAAAGATGTCTGAATCATTTCATTTATCTTTTGGTGTACACAAGATGATTTAACGTAACCATAATATACTCTCATTGTATATTCCCTAATGTAACACGTGTTCACTATTAGTCACACAAAGCAATGTTAATGTTCCAATGGCAGGTGATAGCTATATTAAATATAAAATACTAAACACCAGCGGAGCAAGAGGTAGTGTTCTTATTCGCTTCTTAATGTATTTTTATTCTTCTTACGAAAGTTTTGTATGTTGTAGTTCGGACAATGTTTTTTCGTCTTACATCATGTTTTGAGAAATTATTTCAATTTCTATAAAATTTAATCTGCCATAACTTTCATAATAATTTTTATTGATTAGCTCCAGATATACTGTGATCGAGCAGATGTATAATTGAAGGTATTTCTTCAAAACCAGATGAAATGCCATCTCTCTTCGATAAAGAAATCATCTCAAAACTCGAAGCATTAAATTTCTCTTTTACCTCTTGACAAAAGTTTAATCAATTGTTTGAAGGGTTTCTATTATATTTTGTTGGCACTGAATTCATTTGATTGAAATGTTTTACTATATTGAGGGAAATTACACCGAGTATTTTAATTAGATTTTCCCTCTTACAATATTAATTGTGAAAGCACAAACTTGACTTTTATGTTTATTGAGCTCTATAGATGTGTCCTACACTACTTGACCATTCATTTTATATTTAATACTTGAAACCAAATAGAATAAGATTCTATAGGAAACTGAGAATTTGAATGAATTCAATAAAATAATTATTGGTTTTTATAAATTGTTCTTATGAATCACTGGAAAATATGAAAACTGAATTTATCTACTCATAGTTTATACTCTGTTCTATTTATTATCACTTTAAGAAAAGCAGCTTCCTATTTTTAACAATAAAAACAATCGCCAGTTTTCGTTTTATTATTTGAAACTAAACTCTTATACTCTTATACTCTTGTACTTGTTTCAGTCTTTTGACTGTGGCCATGCTGGAGCACCGCCTTTAGTCGAGAAAATCGACCCCAGAACTTATTCTTTGGAAGCCTAATACTTATTCTTTCGGTCTCTTTGGCCGAACCGCTAAGTTACGGGGACATAAACACACTAGCATCGGTTGTCAAGCGATGTTGGGGGGACAAACACAGACATACAAACACATACACACATACATATATATATATATACATATATACGACAGGCTTCTTTCAGTTTCCGTCTACCAAATCCACTCACAAGGCATTGGTCGGCCCGAGGCTATAGTAGAAGACACTTGCCCAAGATGCCACGCAGTGGGACTGAACCCGGGACCATGTGGTTGGTAAGCAAGCTACTTACCACACAGCCACTCCTACGCCTGTTAATTTTTTAAATCTTTTATCTTTTGCTGAGAGCACAATAATGATTTCAGTATAGGAAAAATGGTTCATGCCCATGGAGTGGAGCCTGATCTGCTTAGCTTATCCACTTCGCTAAATAATGATTAGCTATAATTTCCTGCTCATTTACGTTATTTATGAAACTTTAAGAATATGAACATTACTAATATTTTGTTTCAAATCTTATTTAATCAACGTGAGTTTGTCAGTTTTAGACGAAATTGGAATATTAATGAACTGTATTTTGAACATAAATTTTTCCTTAGGTAGACAGGTATTATAGGTCGGGGATTAGAATACTCTTTATTAGGTATCAAAACCAGTACGTCGATTCAACATACGGGAACTTATTACCTCGATGGTAACAAGTATTAAGGCATTTATAAAAATCGACCGAAAATAGTTTGCACGTCTTATATTATAAAATAAGCCCCAAAAGATAAAGAAAAACATTTTCTAATTGTATATTGCACTCAATATTAAGCCTAGTAAAATTGATTCTATTGCTCTGTCAAAACAATTATTTTAATTTTTATTCTAAATTTAGATGTAAAATTTTCCCTTTAGCTTGATATTCTTTGTTGAAATGAAAGAAAGAAATACTAAAACTGAGACCATAATACATAAATTCTAACACAAAAAAGCAAAACAAAAAAAAAACAGTTGACTTGCAAATACTCAACGATTGAATCATTGCTTTAGTGACACAAACACTTCCCAGAAGAAAATAAGCTTCAGTTAAATATACCTTCTCTGTTTGAATCTCAACTCTATTATTTGCGACACTTTAAACTCTTAGACGATGATTTGTCATCGTATGATATTAGGTGATTCATTCTCTTGGCTAGTACTTGACTTCTCATTTTCTTCAAATGTATATCCTTCGTGCCGAACATCCCATATCCATAACAGCAGTCTTAAAGAGTCAAGGCTAATGTTTGGTCAATTCATACGAGGTACTATGCCAACAGTAAACTGAAATACATTTATCTTACTGAAATAACCTTTCGTAAGTGTCTGAGACACATCACATGAGGGCAGCAATCATTCGAGCATTAACAGGCACTGACAACGGGAAAAGGATTTTGTAAAATTTAAAATGATATATCACCTGGTGATATATAAAACTTTGCTTTCTCTCGCCTCACCTTCTCACTATTCTTCGTTGCACCCCCCACATATATATATATATATATATATTGAGAGAAAGACGGAGTGAGAGAGTACATACTCCTGTATTACTCAATGTATATTATTTAACAACATACCATACAATGCGATGGTGTTTACGTCAAAGACGCTTTTCTGACTTATCTCAAGACGGCAATATGACCAAAAGTTACCTCAGTGTATAAATCTACGTAGTATTTTCAGTAAGTTGTAGATCAGTGTGGGTAACCATACTGGCATTGGATATCTTGCTCTAGATTGTCTCTGGATGATGTCAGTAGAGTGGAGAATGCCTGTGCAAGCCTTATTGGGTGTAAAATTTTAGGTTGTGTAATAGCGGGCGAGGCGATTTTCCGATGCTGAGTCGGGTAGAAGAGACTCACGGCAAGTATAAAAGCCGCAGGCGCGAACGTGAGTGAAGCCGATGAAGGTGCAATAACCTCATGCACGGGCATTGATGTCATTTTGGAAGAGCAAAGGTCAGTGATGGTCTTCCTCGGTCACAAGTGGACAGCTATCAAACACACACACACACACACACACATACACACACATGTGTGTGTGAAGGCGCGTGGCCTAGTGGTCAAGCTGTTGCACTCACGATCGCCAGATTATGGGTTCGATTCCCTGACATTTCACGTTACTCCAGGTCCCCTTTCGGCCGGAGAGTGCGGCGGAAACGTTTGCTTGCTCGCCTAGCCAGTGTGGTAGCGTCATTTGAAGACTAAAACAATGCAAAAACGCAGTGATGTGTAACAGCATCAGACAACCTGGTATGGTAACAAAAACAGACAACAGTATGGTAAAATTTATTCTTATTTCACAACAATTGTTTCGCATCTTAAAACATGCAATGATAATTTATTTTATTATATTTCATAATAAGTAAATTACTTACACGTCTACATTAATATAAACTATCTTTAAATTAAGGCAGATATTATGCTAGCTCACCGGGTGAGAGAAAACAATCCATGTTAAACAATAATCCCTCGACATAACGTTTCCAGAACGCAGCGTGCCTGCTTCTCACTCACAAAACGTGGTCACGAAGCACCGTCTTCCAATGTATTATCCAGCTTGATCTCTAGTTCACACACACACACACACACACACACACACACACACACACACACACACACACACACACACACACACATATATATATATGCACATATATACGCATATATACGCTTATTTATTTACATATATATTTATATATTTACATATATGTGGTTGTCTAGCTATATTTGAACGGACAAAAAGTTTGAAACACTTGATTTTGTTTTTTTTTCTTTTTTCCTTTCTACTTTTTGCGTTTTTATCATTCTACTTTTTATCCTTCACCTTTTCTCGTCTCTTCTCGTGTTTTCTCGAAGACCAGCGTCCTCTGTATTTTTTCCAAATAAATAAGTAGATAGTTAAAAAAGACGGGCTATGTTGTATATTTGAGTCTGACAGATTGGTTAGAAGCACAAGCTTGAAATATAAGTTTACCAGTTTATTGTGTTTTCACTGCATGAAACTAATATTAGGTCGTATTTAAATATTGTATATATTAAATGATACATACATACATGCATATACATGTGTGTGTATATATTTATATATATATGCACACACACATACACACAAAAGCACACACACACGTGCACTTATATACATGTATTATATGTGTGTGTGTGTGTGTGTGCACTTGCGTGTTTATATGTGAATGCATACACATGTGTACCCATGCATATATACGGCTGTATGTGGCTGTGCATATATATATGTATGTATGTATATATATACGTTTATATATATGTATGTTTATATATATATATATATATATATATATATATATATATATATATATATATATATATATATATATATATTTATATGTATATATATATATATTTATATATATATATATATTTATATATATATGTATATATATATATATATATATATATATATATATATATATATATACACACACACACGCACACACATAATTGCGCGTATCTAGACATATACTTCAAATTGATGTTATTGCAACAGACAGGTTTTCCAGTATATATGCTTATAAATATCTTAAACGCAACCTAGATGTCCCTAATCGTTTCTTTGATCTTTAATATAAGCAAAAGCGGAAGCAAGAAGCGGAAGCAAAAGGCGGAAGCAAGAGGCGGAAGCTAAACAAAAATTGCACCCCCTCCACCATATTTCCCAGTATTAAGCATGTATATATATTTTTGCTGAGACTTATGTTTCTATATGTTTCATGTAAATCATTAAATACGAATATTCTACTTGTTAGCTGACTGAATTCCTGTAAATAAATATCTTTCGGAATATTTAGAATTTGGTCTTAATGAAGAGGTTATGCGGTAACATCAATAAAACATTTGGCCCAGAAGCATCCACTACACTCCTCTGCAGAGTGAGACACTATCGTCACAAAAATCATCGATTAAAATTAAGCCGATATATGTTCTAAAAGCATATTTATACGTCAGCTTAAAAGTTCTACATGAGACAAAGTTTTTAAATACATATATATATATATATATACTTATATTTATGGATATATATATACATACATATATACTTATATGTATGTATATATATACGTACATATACATATATATATATACTTACATATGTGTATATATATATATATATATATATATATATATATAGTTACATGTATATATATATATATATATATATATATATATATATATATATATATATATATATATATATACTTACATATATACTTACATACATACATACATACACACATATATATATATATATATATATATATATATATATATATATATATATATATATATATATATATATATATATATATTATATATATATGTATATATATACTTACATGTACATATATACTTTCGTCATGGTATCATTCGCCATGATAGATCGCTAGCCACTACACATTCTTTATTTTCTCTCCTTGTTTCTTTCTCTGTTCCTTTCTGTGGAAGAGCGTAGGCTCGAAACGTTAAAGACTTTTTCACTTCGCGAGCGTTAAACTAATACATCTGTTTGTTGTCTACACCACTTGTCTTCGTCTTTTGTTTCTCAATTATTATTATTATTATTATTATTATTATTATTATTATTATTATTATTATTAGTATTATTATTAATAATAATAATAATAGGCGTTATTTTTGAAGTCCTGGTAGTTGATATTACCTGAGCTTGAGGTGTTGAACGTTCGTTGCACGCAAACCTCATTACATAGCTCCGAAGCAGAAACAAAATGCACCAAGGTTACTGGTGGACTTTAATCTTAAGTCATGTCCAAAAGTCGTTTATCGAAATTGAATACAATAATCTGATGATGTACCGGTAAATTTTATAGTGTTACCACTCCTCATGACGTAAGAGCTGTTGCTATTCTGTGGCACTGATTTACTCTGAGATAGACTCGACCGATTTAGAGTTAACTGTCTGGGCCAAAATGACGGTTACATATGACATAATGCGAACTACATCCCTCTTAGCACGTTGCTCATTATCTTACCAATAAATTCGGACATACACCTCACGATGAATTCAGGTAATATTAACTCAATACATCACTCACAATCCTCATTCATGGTTATATATCACGAATTCCATTATGTAATATTACATTACATTATGTTATGCTGCATTATAATATATTATATTTAATATATAAATGATTTATATGTTAATAACCGTTTGTTGTTTGTTCATAAAATGTTTGGGTATCAAAATTTAGAAAGATTCTCTCCTAAGCGCAGGCTTAGTACAAATTTTGTGACAGATTAGCAGTTTCCCAGGCTAGCCCTCTTCCCTCTCCACATCACCGATGTTATCTAAAAGAAAAGCAAAATCAATAATATCTTGGCATCAGTGTCATCACAGGTATTGCCGTCGGAGCAAAAAGGCCCAGAACAGATATTAGAAGGCATTCGGACTAACGTTCTAAGAATTCTGCTGTGAAAATGTACGTTATTTGTCGATCCCAGAAAGATAAAAGGCAGATTTGAACTCAGGTTTAGTTTATAGTTATTGTAATATGTTACAAGTTAACCCAAAGGATTCCAATCTTTGCACATCACGTTTGGTTTCACGTATCTCCAAAATGGTACCAAAAATGGTACAAAGTATGTAGCCTTTGAAACGGATTTTGTGCATTTACAGAGCGTACCGAACCGTCTTACATAGGATCTTGTTTTTAGGAAATCCCAGTAAGTTATGAATACCAAACCCGTGACGTCAGTTACGTAATAACATGGAATTTAGTTACCCGATAGTAACAATTCAAATAAAGTAGTCCTGAAAAGAGCTTTAATGCATCACCAGAGTATATAGAACTTAGGAGGAAATACCAATGTATATATATATATATATACATACATCCACATACACATAGGTGTATGTATATTTCCGTGTATATCTGTTTCTGACTGTATGCAATAATATTAATTTAACAACGTGTAAGTGCATACCCATGTGAATATAAGCATTAACTCTGTATTTGTGTAAATACTGAACAACTGGTAAATAGTTGGCATTTTTTCTAGTTCTATTGACTCTGCATGAGTAGTTAAAAGACATAGGGAATAATCTCAGTTTATGTTTAAATAACTGTTCCTAGTTTAGTAAGCTAATTCCCAGATATGCTCACACTCACTCAGCAAATTGAAAGTTAATTTTCTCTGAATTTATTAGGTACCATATGTACTCGAATATTTATGGTTAAATAATTTCATTTATTTATATAGTCAGTGTTGTTTGAAAGAGACATGGCTGTTTTTCTAAGTAAAAAATTTTAAAGATATAGTGAGTTCTTACCTTTTTGCAATGTTGTAAAACGTCTGCGTAACTTAGTATACACAAAGATAGTAATTTTTTTCCTCGGCAGATCTATATATAGATTCTAAAAAGGGTAAGTTACTATTGACATTCACTTTGTAAATGAAAGTTAATGCAGAGATACAGTCTAGCCTATTTTGCTTTTAGATTTATTTAGATTGTAACAGTTTCCTTCGATTCTGTAAACATAAAAAATGTCATCCGTATATTTGCGAAAGAAGACATTTATGTAATACTCCTTTCAACAAAACTAACACCTCCTACCTGCATTGCTTCAAACTTTGATTTAAATACCTTCAACAAATCATTCTCTACCTGCTTGACTTATACTGCCCAGTTCCATTTGTTCTACTCTACCTATAGTTTCTATCAAATTCCATTACCTAGAATAAAATCTACATTCCATTTGAAAAATATCTGTAAGCAACATGTTTGATAAGTTAACAACACAACTGACTCTACCCTGTTAGTTTGACATCATGTTCATTGTTAATGTCAGTAATGAATGAACTTATACGTCTCCGCTCGATACGTTAGAAAAAGTAGCCAAATCGTTTTCAATTATTATTCTAATGTATTTTTTTAAGGGAGGACACATTCAATGGTTAGTGAAGAATGCGCTATGTGTGATAGGAAGACGAGTCATGAGGTCCTTATCAATTTGCAAATTCGGGAGAATGATCATGATACAAGAGTAACACAATAGTTTACTTTTCTGAGAATCTGACTAATCTTTAAACATTCATATTGTAAACCAGTGGTTCTCAACGAGGGTCACATATGATTTTTGGAGTCCACGCCACAAAATAGTAAATTGGGGATCCACAATAATATTTTAAGGGTCCCTGAAAAACATTTTGCTTTAGATATATGTATTGGTATGTACTGTAAGAAACAATTAAGTTTCTTTCTCTATCATCTTACATAAGTCAACCTACACAAGTTAATGTGTGAAAAACAAAATAGGAATTTTGAAAGAAGTGTCTATAAGACTAGTTCTTAAACATTGAAAGGCTATGGGGTCCACTGGAATAAAATAGTAATCAAAGGAGTCCATAAGTAAAAAATGGCTGAAAACCCTGTTCTAAACGATCTGAATGGCCAAACAAGGTTTGTATAATTGGTTGAACTCATCTATATATGCTAACTCAGTATCAGATCTTGTGGGGTTGATTGGAGTGCTTACTGTTCTTACATAATCCCCGTTAGATGTTAATTAGAACAACTGTTGGCCAAGTTTACGAAGGGACCATTTCAACACTTCATGGTTAGATAATAACTCTCGAATTGAGTCGAAACGTTTAAGATAACGTTAACATTCTGGAAAGAATAATATTACTAAGAAGTAAATGGTAATTTAAATTATGAAGGGAAACCAGACCATGATGAAGAGGGAAAGTATTACTGTATAAAAATATGGAATAACAAGAAAAAGAAATAGAAGAATTCCCAATTGATGTAACAGCATTTTGGGTAAAATAAGTCATACTAATTGCCTTCAACCAGAGTTTACAATATGAGAAAGCTAGAGAAAGATTTTTTACAGAAAATATCAAGGTAGAAAACTCTTTGCATTGATAATTGGCCTAATTCTTGCTACGAAATGACACTGCACAAATAAATATGAGACAGACAATTGGTCTTCACAATAAACGGTATGAAGAAGGATAGATGTCTTGAACGAATCATAGTAGATAGACAGATGCAGAACGGTATCATTGCTTTTTGTGGAAGTTGTTCACAGAAATCATGGCAAATATTATTATTATTAGTTAGTTTAACTACTAACATATACTGCGATGGTATGTCACCATCGCAGTATATGGAATGCACGACACGAAACCAAAATAAATTATTGACAGATAGATTAATAACCAAGGAAAGTGGACATACACTTATTCGAATATAAAGACTTACCGCAAGAAGAACTATCATATAACTAGTTAAGGATGAGGAAGCAGAATACATAAGAATGAGATGCTAGGAAGCAAATGTGTCCTATCTTTTGTAGGTAGCTTTAGAAAAATACCCAGGGTGGTCAACTGTCCATTATAATTTTTGGTGAAAAGTTATTTCTACTACCAATTTAAAAGGATGCAAATGGAATAAAAGGCAGTCGGTACAAAATCGATTATAATATTGCGTATCAAAATATAGAAGACCAAAAGTTACAAGAGGCAAAGCGAAATAAAGAAGAACCGATTAATTTACATAAATTGACCCCAGAGCATTGATGTCAATTGGGTTTTTAGATAGCTTGTATAAGATATGGTGGAGATGGAGGTGGAGGTTAATGTCGGAAGCTGGTGAGGAATATCATTTTCGAAGTGTTTTAACTTGTAGTTGCAACCGAATATATATGGTAGGCTGTATTTGACTAAATATTTGAAGTTCAAAGAAATACTGTGGTGTATAACCATTGAAATTCCAATCTTGCGATTCTAAAATTGAGATCAGGAAACAAAAATGATGTGGAATATCAGAATTTCATGGGCGAGATTGCAGTTGGCGTCAACACAAGATGATCTCATTGCATGGCCCTAAATGAAAATAAAAACACAATATCTAAAATACTCTGAGCTACAAAATTTAAAAAGCGATCGGAGATTTAAGATAAAAATAAAACGCAGCGTAAACTACACCGGAACCAAAATTAATGATCTAATTTATTGTCAAGTGTAATGGATCACAACACTGGTTTGTAAACCAACAGAAGAATTATGAAATTTTCCCACAGCAACAAATTTAGTGGTGTCATACTGAAGATTTTGATACACCAAGTTGTGATGGTGGACATGATGATAATGATAATGATGACAATGATGATGATAATGATAATGATAATACTAATGTTGATAATGAATGACGAGGAAAACGATGATGATTAAGCAAATGGAGGAGAAGGAAATAGAATATTCATTGGAGTTAACTCCATAGCTTTTAGTTTCATAGAGTCAGTATAAGAATAAGGTATATTGTTTTGCCTTTTCGATTTGGTAATGAAGTGATACTTTAATACGTACCCTTAAACTACAAAAGGAATTGCTTGCCATTAATGCATACACGTACGTACAAACATCTGCATTCAGCAATAACATCAACAACAACGTCAACCACCACTACTACTACTACTACTACTACTACTACTACTACAACAACTACTACTACTACTGCTGCTGCTGCTGCTGCTGCTACAACAACAACAACAACAACAACAACATATCTAAGCAATTTATTGGAGAGATTAAGTATTCCTCTAGTTGTTCTTAAAGAACTAGTCAAACGTCCATAATGAAAATAGAAATGATTCAGAGATCAGTAAATCCAACATATCTAATGGACTGTTTGGAGTATTTAACTTGTCCTGTATTTATATTTTAAGAAGAGAAAAACATATATTTACTTCCTCAAAGTTGCTAATAACAAACCTAAATATTGCTCTGGTTAAAAATCGTATTCATTTACATTTCAACTAGTAAATTTCTGTTCATCGCGGACATTTTATTTTGCTAGAGTAACACTATTCATTCTAAACACCGAAGATATAGATAAAAAAATTAAACAACAAAATTTTACACTTGTAAACTTGATTTCAGAAAATAACACCATCGGATTCGAAACTGGTTACAGTAGATATATAATCTAAAAAGAAACCCCTTTTCTGTATGTCATATGCGAAGCTTTTCTAGTTCAACAAGTAGGTGAAATATCTAAGCGATTGTCGATCCATTTTGAATAATGGTTTAGTGAAGGAAATTAGGGTAGCGCCCATATCTCTTTAAAAGACTTCTGAAACTGGCGAGGAGAAACATATAAACCCGCAGCACGTTGGTGATCTTCAAAAAAGAGACCTAATACATGTGGTTGTAACGCATGCAAAAATTATATTTGTATGCGTATATACAATGAAACTGCATATACGTAGACGAAATTTTTATTGGATGCGTATACACAATAAAATTATGTATGCGCATGATTATATGTGTCTGCGTGTATAAGCGTGTTTCGACTCTTTTTCTTCTGAGATATCTTCAAATTCTTCGAAGAATTCAAAACAAAATAGGAACATATATATATATACATATATATATATATATATATATGTGAGTAAAAATAAATACAAAAAAAGGGGTTTTGTATGATTGTGTATAGAGGAATATATTATTTTGTTTAAAAGAGTTCCAACTCTGTCTGTTTTTTATGTTTTATTTATATTCTTGTAAAATTGATGTGGGATATAGAATATGGAATATACAATATATAATATAAAAATGGATGGTACAATGAAATAAAGTATTGAATGTCTTATTGAATATATGGAATATGTCTTATTGAATATATGAAATATTGAGTGTTCAATATAAAGGATTAAATATATATATATATATATATGTGTGTGTGTGTGTGTGTATGAGTATACTTGCACTCATATAACGGGTGCGCAAGTGTCTTTAGAACACGACTCTATATTTGTGTTGCATATGATCTGCTGGACGCACTAACCAGATCTAATTTAAATTACACCCTAGCGTCTTAAAAACGGAGATCGTGACTAATATATATCGCTGAAAAGAACAACAAATTCAATTGACTGGATGGCAATGATTAGAATAATTTTGACCAGAGGTCTACTTGCCCAGTGCTGACTTGGTGCAAAATATTTTTGTACTTTCTCTTGTTATATACGATAGAATATGCTCACGTAGATATATACTCATGTATACATATGTTAATAAGAACAGCTGAAGTCACTTTTTCTGTTTGTCTTTTTACGTTTCAAAACTGTTTTGATTTTCTCTTTTGTTTATTATTTTATTTTGTATATTGTTTCATCTTTTACGCTGTTGACACCTTTTACTATTAGCTTTCATCTCAGCTTTAACCTCTAAGTTAACTATCTGAAGAGTTTTGTAAAACATTATGCCCGTCTTGTCGATTTTATCAAACATACATACACACATGTATGTATGTATGTATGTATGTATGTATGTAGTCAGGAACAGACTACGCAATCACACACACACTCGCACATACACATGCGATTGCACATGCATACACAAGCATACACACGTATTAATAATGTTCACCGCTGGTCGCTGTTCTGAATGGCATTAATTATTCTTGTATGTATAAAGTACGTCAGCATGCAACGCATCGTTAGTCACCTACTTAAACCCATGAAGGTCTCACCAATATAAGATATATTATGATGCTGACAAATGCACTGCGGACAAATTGTAAATAATACGGCGCTTATCATTCCGATGATATTTGTAGTGTTATTTGTTGATTTTGGTATTCTTTGTGCTCTTTTCCAAGAATGGGCTTCTTAATAAATTGTTTTTAGTAGAGTATCATTAGCATATCATTTGTTTGTTGCATATGGTGTTCTGTTTGGATACTTTATCAAACGCCATTTCATCAGGCTTGTAATGGATAGTCATTTAGTTTTCATAGTAGGTTTAAAAATATTGCCCGCGTTTGTTTCTGCTTACTATCAGTGTTCAATTTACTGTTTGTTTTGTATGTGTTAAATTCGTTAAAGGTCTTATCGGCTGGTATGAAGGGATATCTATGTCTTACACACAAACAGCACACACATGCACACACACATACACACATGCGCGCGCACGCATGCACGCAACATTATTGGCTCCACTCAACACAGTCTATTTATATTAAGTACTTGTTTCTTTAAACTTTTATCGGCTATGAAGAGTAAAAATTCAGGTTTCCTTACAGACATGTTATAAATACAACAATAACAAAATAATAATAATAATAATAATAATAATAATAATAATAATAATAATAATAATACGAGTAAACATAAGAGCACCACAGCAAACCACAGCACATACCCAAGGCGCTCGGTAGTGAAGTGAAAGCACGTTATAAAATAAAACTACTGAATAATAATAATAATAATTTTAATCAGTACCAGCGGAGTACTAGGATCGATGAAATTGATTGCCTCTCCCATTCCTAGGGGTGGAGGAATTCATAAAACTTGAGTGCATTTAATTGCATGTGTATTTGGAGTCATGTCAGGAAGCAATGCTGAAGGCAGCGCCGAATGAGAACATACTAGCAGAGACAGAACCTTTGGTTGATTTTAAGAAAAAGTGTCAGTTACGGGAAATACACCAAGTAACTGCCATTTTTTTTTATCGATGTACTCCAAACAATTTCAAAGAATGGGGATGCAATACCTGAAATCTTAAACACATCAGATATATCAGGCAATGCATAAATGGCTGTTGAGCTTAGAGCAGCTCAAATGTTGAGGAAGGTGTTGTGCCGCTGAACCGCGAGCAGGAGCTAAGACATAATTAAGCACGACCCGACCATAGAAGATCTATGTGTTCGAGAAAACAGCAATAATGATGATAATGGTGATGATGATGATGATGATGATGATGATGATGATGATGATGACGACGATGATGATGATGATGATGATGATGATGATGACGATGATGATGATGATGATGACGATGATGATGATGATGATGATGATGATGATGATGATGATAATAATAATGGTTTCAAATTTTGGCACAAGACCAGCGATTTCGGAGAGAAGGTGGGCCGATTAAATCGATCCCAGTGATAAACTGGTACTTATTTTATCGACTCCGAAAGGATGAAAGGCAAAGTCGACCTCGGCAGAATTTGAATTCGGAACATAAAAACGGACGTAATGTCGTTGAGAGCAACAACAACAACAACAACAACAATAACAGCAATGATGAGAATGATAATAATAATAATAATAATAATAATAATAATAATAATAATGATAATAATAATAATAATAATAATGATAAATAATAATGATAATAATAATAATAATAATAATAATAATAATAATAATAATAATAATAATAATGAGCAGTGACAACGTTTCCCTAAAAGAAATGGAGAAACTTTCAAAATACAAAGACCTGAGAATAGAGATAACTCGAATGTGGAATCTAAAAACAGAAACAATTCCTATCATAGTAGGTGCCTTAGGTATAATAAAAAAAATATTCAGACAAATACATAACAAAAGCACCAGGACTTACAAATATATATATAACATACAGAAAATTGCACTACTGGGCACTGCACACATCCTACGCAAAACACTTTCAATACAGTAACCATAAGACCATCACAGCAATCCACAGCACATACCCAAAGCACACAGAGCTGCGCTCGGTAGTGAAGTGAAAGCACGTTATAAAAATAAAACTACTGAATAATAATAATAATAATAATAATAATAATAATAATAATAATAATAATAATAATAATAATAATAATAATAATAAATAATAATATCAACATCATCATGAAAGAAAGAGAAAAAGGTTGATAAATATGGAGACCTGAGAATTGAGATAGCCAAGATATGGTAGCTGCCAGAGTTAAACGTAATGGTTGTTGCTGTTGTCATCAGAACATTGCGTTCAATACCACCCAACCCTAAGAAACATCTGGAAACTTTAGAAATTTGACGAAATGCTGCTAAATAACAACAACAACAACAACAACAGCAACAACAACAACTATAATAATAATAATCCTGACAGTGGCTCTCATGGCTTCTGATCTTAACTGACGGGAAGTGTTATGTACATTGGGGGCATAAAAAACGGGCTACAACAAATATTCTGCTCAATACCACAGATTTGCTTGTTAGTTGTTTGACCTTAACTAGGTGAGCATGTCCCTTAGTAGCTGATGATATGTGCATCTCTGATCGTGAGCAGTAGTGGAGGAGCATCACAGTCATATGTTGAGAGGAATTCTTTGGGGTTTGGATAATTCACCTTTGGAGACATGAATGTTTCGTTCAACATCCTTAAACAACCCTTATTCAGGGACCTTTTGAGTGGGATGGGCTACTCAACCTGAAGAAAATTCTAACTGGGCCCCACCGGCAAGCTGTTTATCTAGATATGAGATCACCTTGTCGCGCACATTAATAATAATCCTTTTTGCTAAAGGCCTAAGGCCTGAAATTTTGGGAGAGGGAACTAGTTGACACAGTGCGTAACTGGTACTTATTTCATCGATCGTAAGAACGGAAGAAATTCTGCTAAATGATGATAATAATAATAATAATAATAATAATAATAATAATAATAATAATAATAATAATAATAATAATGATAATAATAATAATAATAATAATAATAATAATAATAATAATAATGGGGATTTGAATGATAATAATAATAATGGGGATACCAATTGGAAATACTTGGTATGACCATCGGGTTGAAAGAGTGCTTGAGTCAGAGAAATGTGAGATTTTATGGGATTTTCTTATTCAAACGGATAAGAAGCTAGAAAATGATAAAGTAGATATAATAGTTATAGACAAGAAAAAGTTGCTTAGTAATTGATCCATCCTGTCATTTGAGTCCAGGATTGTAAAGGAAGAATATGAAAAATGGCAAAATTTCAATCCCTTGAAATTTGAATTTTCTAGAATTTGGAGTATGAAATCTGTAAAGTTTATGTTTGTAATAACTGGTATATTAGCAACTGTGAATAATGATGTAGACAAATGGTTGAAAGAGACTGGAATAGAATGTCCTGTAGAGCTTGACACTTAGGGAAAGGAAAGATTAAGAAAAAGGTTATGGATTAATATCAATCACCTCTGTCTTATTAGCAATGTTAGAACTACTGCTTTTGCTATTAACGTTACTAGAAATATATTTTTCTCCATTCGTTAGAATATCTGTTATGTACTGCATGTTTGTTCAAATATATTCATTTTCATTTTCTTTTCCATTTACCTTTTTTTTTCTAAATCTCTTTATCTTTAGTGAAATTTTTATCGAAATTCTTGAGAGTGTGTAGCGATTTTTTTTCTTCTACCAGACAAGAGGCCATCTCCACAACTTGTAAACAACAATTAAACAAAAAGAAAAAAAACCATGAAAATATTTAAAAGTGTAGACGTCTAAAAGTTTCAACAGTCCCCTGTTTACAAAATGATAAAAAAGAAAAAGAAAAGCAGAAACCAGAAAAGATTTTCTTAAAGTTAATGTAGTAAAATCTAACTTTTCGCAGAGCTATCTCATGAGACGCCCGTACACTTCAACACAAAAATATACAACAAAAACAATGATAACTACTACTACTACTACTACTACTACTACTACTACTACTACTACTACTACTAATAATAATAATAATAATAATAATTATAATAATAATATTTTGAAAAAGAAGTGACAGATCTAACTTCAAATAAGAAAAAAGAAACATACGAGCGATATATATAATTAACTAAAGTTTCAATTTAATAAATTGGAAATTAAGTGTACTAAAGAACCTAGACAAGAAAACAGCAAATTATAATATGATATTTAAAATGCACTACCCTAAATTCTTTTAAATATAGTATACTTTCAACGCTCTAAAAGAGTGAATTACTTAAATAACTAATGGAAGAAAGTTTGTAGAAAATGAGGCTTTTTCTACAAATTAGTTAGGGAAAATAATAACAAGAAACTATTTTCATAAGAAATATTTTAATCTTCATTGTAGAGGTTGATACATAGAGGAAAACGGAATATCAAAACAGCATACCAACTGAAAAAGCAGAAAGAACGATAATATGAGAAACATTTTTACATATTCCGACACTAGCTTGAATGGACTGGTCTTAATACATTTTTTGAATGGAAAGAAAAACGGTATAGAGGTAATGGTCTTAAAGACCATCCCCTAAAGCATCCCCAAGCCCCCTCACAAAAGACAGAGTCCTTATAATCAGTTTTCAAGATCAAAGTTAACTTGGCCACTCAAAAGAATCAGCGTATAATGATCTAGTAATGGAGATAATCAGAATGAAGGATTTAAAAAGATACACCAAATACGTATTCAAAATCCGAGGATTTACACACTTATCTTAGGTATGAGCTTAAACTACATCCGGTTGGGGTACAGGTTCGAGAGTTCGAGGCTTTTGAGGAGTGTGGCACTACCTCATAGCCACTATTGTTCCCTACTCTGACGCGGAGTAGGGGAATCTGTGAGGATCTGTGAAGGTCTCAGTTATGAGTTAATTAGCATACGAGGACTAGCCTATCGATGCAGTGTCACTATTATAGCTTCACTATTATAGCATCCGCTACTCTCTCACTCAATAGTAGTAGTAGTAGTAGTAGTAGTAGTAGTAATAATAATAATAATAATAATAATAATAATAATAATAATAATAATAATAATAATAATAATTATATGCTAAAAACGACAAAGAGCTAGAAACACTACTACAGACAGTACACGGCTTTACCAAGGAAATAGATATGAAATTCGGATTAGAAAAATGTGCCAAAGCAACCCTGAAAAGAGGAAAATTAGTTAAAAGTAGCAATATAATACTAGATAAAGCCAATGAAATAAGAGAACTAGACGAAAGCCAACCATACAAGTATTTAGGAGTCAATGAACTAGATAGTATACAACATACACAAATGAAAGAAAAAATAAAAAATAAAGAAAGAGTACTATAGACGAGTTAGATCAATACTAAAAACAGAGCTCAATGCTAAAAACAAGATAATGGGTATCAACACTTTAGCTGTCCCAGTTATAAGCTACAGCTACAACATCCTTAACTGGACACTAAACGAACTATCTAAAATAGACAGGAAAACAAGAAAAATAATGACAGGATATAGGATGCACCACCCAAAATCTGACATAGAAAGGCTATATATACAACGCACAGAAGGTGGCAGGGGTCTTATACAGCTAGAAAACTATTATAAAATAGCCCCCATAGGACTGCAAAAATACCTACTCCAGAAACAAGGAAAACTAATACAAATAGCCACAAAACACAAGCAAAACAAAAAACTGTTTTCAGTATTTTAAGGAAGCTGACAAATACAAACAAGAAATCAATCTACCTAATAAATACGAAGAAGAAGAAGAAGAAGAAGAAGAAGAAGAAGAAGAAGAAGAAGAAGAAGAAGAAGAAGAAGAAGAAGAAGAAGAAGAAGAAGAAAAGCTATAAATAAAACAAATGAAATCCAAACTAAAACTAGAACAGCAACGGACCATGATAAAACGATGGCAAGAAAAGCCCCTACATGGTAAATACTGGGCTAAACTAAATGCAAAAGAAATAGACAGAGAAAAATCCCAGCAATGGTTGAGAAGCTCAGGACTCAAAGCAGAGACTGAAGGATTTTTAATTGCTGCACAAGACCAAAGCCTCCCCACCAGAAATTACCAAAAACACAGAATGAAAAGAAACATAACAAGTAACTGTAGAATATGTGAAGATGGACAAGAAACAATAAATCATATTATCTCTGGCTGCCCAGTCCTGGCTAAGAAGGAATATATTCACAGACACGACAGAGCTGGGACCTATATACACTGGAAGCTATGCCAACACTATGGAATAACAACAGAAAAAAGATGGTATAAACACACGCCAGAAAAGGTCACAGAAAACGAGAAAGCAACCATACTCTGGGATATGCCAATACACACAGATAGAGAAATTAAGGCAAATAGATCAGATATAGTTGTCAAAGATCATGAAGAAAAAAATGCTTTCTAATTGATGTATCAATACCAGCAGATGACAACGTTTCTCTAAAAGAAATGGAAAAACTTTCAAAATACAAAGACCTGGAAATAGAGATAACTCGAATGTGGAATCTAAAAACAGAAACAATTCCTATCATAGTAGGTGCCTTAGGTATAATGAAAAAAATATTCAGACAAATACATAACAAAAACACCAGGACTTACAAATATATATAACATACAGAAAATTGCATTACTGGGTACTGCAGACATTCTACGCAAAACACTTTCAATACAGTAAACATAAGAGCACCATAGCAAAACATAGCACATACCCAAGGCGCACAGAGCTGAGCTCGGTAGTGAAGTGAAAGCACGTTATAAAAATAAAACTACTGAACAATAATAATAATAATAATAATAATAATAATAATAATAATAATAATAATAATAATAATAATAACTATTATTATTATTATTATTATTATTATTATTATTATGGACTTGACAGAGTAAAAAATTGGTATGACCACAAACCGAAGGCATCGTCGAAAATAAAAATGCAAATATCCTATGGGGTTTTATGATTTAGTGCGACCATGCGGTAAAGAATAGGAAGCCAGACATAGTCTTAATTGAGAAAGAAAACAAACAATTCTGGATCATAGATATAGCATGCCCAGCTGACAACATGGTATGCGATAAGGAAGAAAAAGTTGAGCGATATGACAGGTTAGCTTGGAAAGTTAAGCAGTTGTGGTCGATGAAAAAGGTAGCAGTAGTACCAATAATTGTCGGGGCCCTGGGAACAGTGAGCAAAAATCTCGAGAAGTACGTGGAACAAATAGGGGCTGCAATAAGGGTGGAGCACTTGCAGAAAACAGCACTGCTTGGAACCGCTCGAATACTCCGGAAGGTGCTCGAAAAATAAGAGGTGTTACCTTAGTTCACTGGTATCTCGGGCGTTAGAAGCTGTGCAAAGGCAATAATAATAATAGGAATGATAAGAAAGGGATGTCAGAAACATCTAGATAATATCCCAGGAGAACCATATCTCAGAGAAATCCAAAAGATTGCGCTGACACGTAATTAGAAAAATCCTTAGAAAAACCCTATCCATTTAAATGTCTGTATTGTATTACAGAATATATTTCGCTACTACTCCTGCCATTTCCCCTCCCCAAGTTTTCACTAAAAAAAATATCTCTTATCCTTCACTCGCCCCAGGACATTGAGTGTGTCTCGGCAAGTGATTGTAACAAACATGCAGATTAAAAGTTAAAAAAAATGTAATGCATTCTACTATAGGCACAAAGTCTGAAATTTTTGTGGGGAAGGTATCAATCGATTACATTGACCCAAGTATTTCACTGATACTTAATTTATGGACACTGAAAGGATAAAAGGCAAAGTCGACCTCGGTGGAATTTGAACTCAGAATATCAAGGGAGACAAAATGCCGCCAAGCATTTTGCCCGGCGTGCTAACAACTCTGCCTGCTTGCCGCCTTCATAATAATCCTTTCTACTAAAGGCACAAGGCCTGAAATTTTTGGGGAGGGGTTAATCGATTATATCGACCCCAATACGCAACTGGTATTTATTTCATCGAAAGAATGAAAGGCAAAGTCGACTTCGGTGGAATTTGAACTCAGAATGTAAAGACGTATGAAATACCTATTTCGTTATTGCCCACAAGGGGCTAAACATAGAGGGAACAAACAAGAACAGACGAACGGATTAAATCGATTACATCGACCCCAGTGCGTAACTGGTACTTAATTTATCGACCCCGAAAGGATGAAAGGCAAAGTCGACCTCGGCGGAATTTGAAGTCAGAACGTAACGGCAGACGAAATACCGCTAAGCATTTCGCCCAGTGTGCTAACGATTCTGCCAGCTCGCTACTTTCCCTTTCTAGTAAAGGCACAAGGCCCAAAATCTTGTGGAAGGGGAGTAGTCGATTTCATCGACCCTAGTGTTTCACTGGCACTTAGTTTATCACCCCCCGAAAGGATGAAAGGCAAAATCGACCTCGACGGAGTTTGAACTCAATATCAAGGCGGACGAAATGACGCTAAGCATTTTTCCCGGCGTGCTATCAACTCTGCCAGCTCGCCGCCTGAATAATAACAATAACAATAATAATGATGACCGTGATCATGATAATTCTTTCTTAATTGGCCACAAGGACCGCTCACAAAAGAAAAGACAATAAGGTTTTACATAAAAACGTGTAAACAATAGAAGACAATAACAATCAACCATTAAATTATAAACAATACTGGGGCGCTCACCCAAAGGCAATTGAAGACCCCCATAGCCATAGATACCGAGTCAGCCTGCTTACTAGGTACACCATGGTAAGTGCTCCTTCTCCGTAAGTTGGATAGAACTCGAGTATATTTAGAGTAGGCCTTCCTCATTACATTCACCCAACTTTCAACAAATTTACTGGGAGACAGCACCTCCCCTCCACCCTCACTTTCTTTTCCAAGTTGCAAAAGTTGATGAGGGCTTGAACGAAGAGGAAAGTCACTGTCTTCTTAATTTATCGATCCCTTCCTGTTGCAACTCGACTGCTACGAGTGAGGAGTGTCCGATTATTCTCATCTTTTTTCTATGTTCGTCATCGATTGCTTTACTCTTAACTGAAGACACTGAAGGGAAACATATCTTGAGAAAGAAATCGTAATGTAAAATACATATATTTTTCATGTTTAGCTTCTATGAAATCAATAAAATGAGTGGAATATTAAGAAGAAATAAACAACTGAATATAGGATATGTGTCTCCAAAATCATAGGGTAAATTTCGTGTTGCTATTAGAATGCTTGAGAGAGAGAGAGAAGCTATAACTCATTTCATGGGTTCAATTTCAACTTCACTTGTTGAGTAATCCAAACAATAAAAAAAGCAAAACAATGAGAAATCATAAACAAAAAAAAAAACGAATATACATGGATGAATAACAATGACAAGAACATGTATGTTGTGTGCGTGCGTGCGTGTGAGTATATACGTGTGTGAGGATTGTGACTGTTTCTTCAAGCTACCGACTAAACTATGGAATGGACTCAGCTCTGTTAAGCGTAATGGAGTATATAATATGTACTAATATATACTTAGTTTAAGTATAATTTCTATGCCTGTACATGGATATAAATTGGCATCATTGAGAGATTTTTAATATATGCATACGCCTGCGCACATACATGCGTAAGTGTATGTGTGTGCGTGTGTGCGTGTATATATATATATATATATATATATATATATATATATATATATGCGAGTAAAAATAAATACAAAAAAAGGGGTTTTGTATGATTGTGTATACAGGAATATATTATTTTGTTTAAAAGAGTTCCAACACTGTCTGTTTTTTATGTTTTATTTATATTCCTGCAAAACCAATGTGGGATATAGAATATGGAATATACAATATATAATATAATATATAATATGAAATAAAAATGGATAGTACAATGAAATAAAGTATTGAATGTCTTATTGCATATATGGAATATGTCTTATTGAATAGATGAAATATTGAGTGTTCAATATAAAGGATTAAATATATAAAGGCGAATACGTATTTTCTATACCTTGTGGTATTTCATCATGACCGGTATGACAGACTTTAACGTGTGTATGTGTGTGTGTGTGTGTGTGTATCTATGTGTATATTTTGCATGCATTTAGGTGGAGGGCGTTATATTTTGTGTTATTTTTCGGGACTAGTATTACTGTCGATTTTTACATCAGCTATACTTCGTTATTATTTCAATTAACTCTTCAACTATCACCACTGTAATGGCCAAGATGAAAAATTATGTCTTTAAAGTAGAAACAAATAACAAATATAAATAAACGATATTCATTCCCTAAATGAAGGGGATATATAACAATTTAACTCACTTTCATTTTATTATAATAGATTAATGTGGTTGTGATGTAGTTAATGAATGATCGACGAAAAGGTGCATTCGTGTGCTGCGTGTTAGAGTCACAAAATCATGGTAATTTGAATATGTTTTTATTCTGTTTATTTAAGCGGATACACAATATATACGTTCTTACAGCATTTGAATGAATAACAGTATTTGAGAATTACCAAAAAGAACAACATTTGGTCACTGCAACAAACTAGCATACATAGCGATTCATAATTAACAAGACAGATTAAGTTCAGGAAATAAGAACGACCTTTCGTGAGATTTACTATCTAACTCTGGTGTCTTCGGTCGTTATTAAAATTTGAATATAGAACAATTGATAGGCGATCACAAAGAGAAAATCGCCATAATCTCTTTTAGAATTTGGTAGCCTTAGTTAGCTTTGCTCACCTTTTGTATATACTATCGAAAAAAGTTCCAGAACATTCTATAAACCATTTGATGGGAAGAATTCAGCCGATTTGATTGGTTGCGCCACGATCACGTAAGCGTAATCTCTTTCATGGAAAAGCTGGGTAATATAAATGAGATAGTTTCAAATAATGTTATCTCACTATAACTCTTAAGTTCGTGGATTCGATTCTCAGGTTGGCCAGTGCGATGCGCTCTGTATCAAAATGCTTTATTCCATGTTGCCCCAATCGACTCAGGTGCAAATGAATACCAATATCAGTTGGTGATATTCATTTGCAACGGTCTAGCAAATTCGTAACAGAGATTGGGTTTAGACTGTGCCAATAATCCTGTGGGTTCTTCAAGCTATTTTTAACTTTTAAAAGAAAGAAATTACAACAATAAACAAAATCTAATAGAAGCTGCTTCTAGACATATCTTAACACTGTAATATCCAACAGCAGTGATAATAATTATAGTGATTTTTAACTTAGGAGAGAGGTACATCGATTAAATCTACACTAAATTGAGTTGGATTTATTTTATGGATACCGGATGATAAAGGAAAGGGTAAAGTTGATCCCGGTGTCATTTGAAAGCGGAACGTAAAAGGGCGTAGCAAAAAATATTGCAAGGCTTTTTGTCTGACAATAGCATTTCTGTCATTTGCCAATTTAACAAGAATAATGGTTTCAAATTTAGGAACAAGGTCAGAAATTTTAATGGTGGAGGTTAGTCGATAGCGTCGACCCGAGTATGTGACGAGTACTTTCTAGACCTTGAAATGTGGAAAAGCAAATTTGATTTCGATGAAGTTTGAACTTAGAACGTAAAGAGTCGGAACAATTATTCTTTTCTACACTAGGCACGAGGCCCTAAATTTTTGGGGAGGGGGACAGTCGATTACACTGACCTAGTATGCAACTGGTACTTTATTTATCCCCGGCGGAATTTGAACTCAGAACGTAAAGACAGACAAAATACCGCTAAGTATTTCGTCCGGCGTGCTTAACGTTTCTGCCAGCTCGCTGCCTTAAGTCGGAACAAATATTGCTAAGCATTCTTCAGAAGCTTCAACGGTTCTAACTAACTCACCTCCCTAAAATGGAGTATATAATTTAGACACAAGGTCAACAAGAATGAAAAGAACATCGAGTCGATTAAATCGGCCATAGCACTTCAGTACTTTATTATATCGACCCTGTGTGGATAAAAGCAAAAGTTAAGTTTGAAAGGACTTGAACTCAAAGCATAGGGAGTCAGCACAAATACTGCGAGTGACTTTATCTGATGCTTTAAGGAATCTGCTAATTTGTTGTCTGTGAGGTGGCTCTGTAAAATATATTGAATATACGCAATTTGAACTGTGTTATTGAATTGATAGTGTGTTGCAGATAAAGTATATTGTATATAACAAGCTAATTTTAGAGGTTGTGTAGTTGTGCAGTAGTTTTAGTTTTTGTTCATATTCTTTTTTCTCCATATCCAATGCTTAAATTAATATTGCTATCATTTTCACCCCCACTGTTTCGCCCACTGTCACTTCAAGTTCATTTTATAACGATACCCTTTTGACTTTCTTCCCGACGATATTTTGGCCAGAAAAAAATTGAAATGACTTGAAAGAGTACATGTCTATGATTATGATAGCAGAAATGTTTAATTTAATTTCCTTGTCAGTGTGGAAATATTTACCCCAGAATAACTTAGCCATGTCAATGTCAC
>NC_142930.1:10017262-10019762 GCF_046866305.1 Octopus bimaculoides | reverse complement strand
GCAGGCGTTGTCTTCTCCCACCAACCATCTCTTTTTTTCATTCCATTATCATTGTGTCTGTGTCCAGCCCGCAAGCTTCCATCTGTATTATATCATGCCTTTATGGCAAATGTAATGAAATAAAGAAGCTTGCTTCCCAACTACATGGTTCCGGATTCAATCCCACTGCGTGGCACCTTGGGCAAATGTTTTCTACTATAGCCTCGGGCCGACCAAAGCCTTGCGAGTGGATTTGGTAGACGGAAACTGAAAGAGGCCCGTCGTGTATTTACGTATTTGTGTGTGTGTGTGTGTGTGTGTGTGTGTGTGTGTGTGTGTGTGTGTGTTTGTTCCTGCGTTTGTCCTCCCCACCATCGCTTGACAACCGTTGTTGGTGTGTTTATGACCCCGAAACTTAGCGGTTCGGCAAAAGAAACCAATAGAATAAGTACTAGGCTTACAAAGAATAAGTCCTGGGGTCGATTTCTTGGATTAAAGGCGGTGCTCCAGCATGGCCGCAGTCAAATGACTGAAACGTGTAAAAGAGTAAATGAGGGTATCATTAATAAAACAAGCAATAGTTTTCTACATTTTTTTGTTTTTTTTTAGCTTTAAAAATAGCTTCGTTTACCTTTCAATGAAAAGCGCGCCAATATTTTTCTTTTTATTTAATATGTAATCTGCATTGCGTCGGTAATTGTTTATTTAATCTTTAGTACGTCACAAAGACAAAAACAGAACTATCGGTTTAGTCAGATTAGAAAGGGCAACGCACATGACATTTGCAGGCCCTCCATAAATGGTGGTGAATGGAAGTAGAAACCATGACTTATGAGTTGTGGCAGTAGATATGCGAAACCTGTTCCAATGCTTACAACTGAGCGTCTTCCGACAAAGGCACCTAAGATCTAGATTGTAACGAAGAAGAATAACCTTAAGATTCCTATTTTTAATCATATTTGCACTTTCATATCTATTTTTTAAAATTTCTTCACTGGTTTCTAATTTCTGCGTTTTTTTTTTTCTGTCTTAACATTTATGTGAAAGACATACTTAAGAATTTTTTTCGTTGTCCGAACTCTTTAAAGCCTGTAATTTACTATTAATCTTCCCAACAAGAGTTAGGGGATTTGACATTTTAAGTTCAATCTTTACGTTCTTAGTTCGAATTCAACAGAGGTCGATTTGTATTTCATCCTTATGGATCCATAAAGTCAACTACTGAATAATAACCGAGTGATTCTGTGCCAGTATTAGAAATCAATATAAATGAGGTACAAGCTGTATTATGCATACATCATAAATGTTTTAATTGCATTCACGAAGCGTTTATAATTTTACTTTTTGTATCATACGTGTAAATCATTTTCATTCTTTTCCTCAAGGTAAATTACTAACACACACACACACACACACACTCTCTATCTCTCTCTCACTCTCTCTCTCTCTCTCTCTCTCTCTCTCTCTCTCTCTCTCTCTCTCTCTCTCTCTCTCTCTCTCTCTCTCCCTCCCTCCACATTTTTTCTCCTCATCCAGTGTTGCAGGAAACAAGCTAGTTTCTGTTCCAGAGATATGAAAACCTGGTCATGCATGAGCTTGCCTGTCAGTACTATCTAGAATGTCTTTATGTGTCTAGTGTTTAGTGAGCGTGGAAGTTATGTTTAGGAGGAAGTGTGTTGAGATATCGTCTTTACATATCCTGAGCTAATGTAATCTGAATGAAACTGGAAAAAGATAGTTTACAATTCTCTTTTGTTTTTGGTTATCTGTGACTACGCTTATCTTTCTTGTCGAGCAAGCACTCCATTATAGTTGTTGTTGGTGGTGTTGTTGCTGTTCTTCTTATTATTAAGGCTGCGAGCTGGCAGATTCGGTAGCACGCTAGGCAAAATGTCAGGTGATATTTTGTCCGTCATTACATTCTGGGTTCTAATTCCGTCGAGGCCAACTTTGCTTTTCATCCTTCGGGGTTGATAAAATAAGCACCAGTTGAATGCTGGAGTCGATGTAATCGACTTAACCCCTCCCCGAAATTGCTGGCCTTCAGTCAAAATTTGAAACAATTATCATTATTAAGGCGGCAAAAGGCGGTGAGCCAGCAGAATGGTTAGCACGCCGGGTGAAATGCTTTGGTGATATTTTGACCGTCTTCGTGTTCTGAGTTCAAATTCCGCCAAGGTCGACTTTGCCTTTCATCTTTCGGGGCCGATAAATTATATGCCAGTGAAATACTGGGGTCCATGTTATTGACTAGTCTCCTCCCCCAAAATTTAAGGCCTTGTGCCTTTAGTAGGAAGGCTTATTAGGATGGTGAGCTGGCAGAATCGTTAGCACGCTTCGCAAAATGCTTAGCAACATTTCGTTCGTCTTTACGTTCTGAATTCAAATCCCGCCGGAGTCGACTTTGTCTTTCATCGCTTTGGGGTCGATAAAAGAAGTACCTGTTGAGCACAGGGGTCGATGTAATCGATTACCTGTTCCGCCGGAATTGCTGGCCTTGTGCCAAAATTTGAAATCATTA
>NC_142930.1:9997262-10007262 GCF_046866305.1 Octopus bimaculoides | reverse complement strand
ACACAAGCATAAATACACACACACACACGCTCACACACACGCACACACACACACACACACACATATATATATATATATATATAAAACGGGCGTCTTTCACTTTGCGTCTATCAAATCCACTCAAAAGGCTTTGGTTGGCCCAGGGCTATAGTAGAAGACATTTGTCCAAGGTACCACAGTGGGACTGAACCCGGAACGATGTGGTTGGGAAGCAAGCTTCTTACAACATAGCAACGATTATTTCTTCTGTTGACCTGGCTATAACAGAATCAACTCTCTTATAGCAATACGTACAAAGAAACGCATTTAAACAAACACGCACACACATTATTGTCATTTACTTATTCATGACGATATGATTAGCAATCAAGTAAAACCTCTTTCTTTTGTAGTCATTTGTGCTTCACTGGTTCAGTGTTCATCTCGTTTCCATTGTGGTAATTACATGAGCAACCACCACCACCACCAAAAAGACTCCAACCGTTACAGACAACTGCTTCTGCAGGCGAAAGTGAACTCAGAAACGCGAACCGGTGAATTACTCTTTACCGTAGCATCACTGTTTACAACGGTAAATGATAACACCCTGTCGCACCCAGTTAGAACTAAGTGAACTCGTGCGTTGAATGGCAAATGTCTTCATAGCGGACATTACGAAGTACATGTGACAGGATACACATTACCAGCCGCTGAAATGTTTGTTCAATACACTAAAAATTCGATAATTTATACATTCTAGGTCTACAACATAATTTATATAATGCATATCTGCGTGCTGGAGTTAAGCATTGCATCTTACCCTTTCTCTCAAATTAGATATGCCTATCTGCTTTAACTGAACTTTTAAAATCCACCACGCCTTCACGGATTTCATTGGTAGGTTGTCTGCTACTTATCTATGAATAGTTTCGAACTTCTACTAATGCTTATCAGAGAAAGTCATCCCATCTTACAGCTGAGAATGCTAATGTAAACAAGATTAAACATTATACCTTCGTAAACATCAATGTGAGAGTGTAAAAGAACAAGCTACAGACAAGTTTTGAGCAAACTGTTGTTTGCTGCGTGTTAGTGTATTCTGTGTAAGATTGGTTTTACAATTGTATATTTAATATTATTCATAATAAAATTCATTGCGTCTGTCTACACACACACACACACACACACACACACACACACACACACACACACACACACACACACACACACACACACACACACACACACACACACACACATGTATATATATTTGCATAGAACTATATGTGTATGTACAACAATATCGTTTGGCTACTTAAATGATCTAAATTCCTTGGTGTGGAATTGTTGGTGGTTTAAAAGATATGTAGGGCAACAGCGGCCATAAATAAAAGTGTAGTTAACTTCCTGTATACTCTTTGAAAGCTATTTACTTTTTTAAGAATTCGTTCAGCAAAATCATAGAGCAACATCATGGCTTAATCATGCGTTACTACACTGCTTGTTCAATGTTGCAATGGAGAAATCTATCCAAACGTCTTTTGTTTAGGTTGAACATGTGTATATATGTATATCTGCACGCACACACACACACACACACACACAGATGTGTGTGTGTGTACACATTAGTATAAATAAGCTTATATGCATATATGTACATACATATATATGTATGTATACATGTATGTACGTATCCTTTCTAGTTAGCCACAAATGTGTTGTCAGTTTAAACTACCAGACATTTTGATATAAATAAAGGTCAATTTCCATTGTTCTGTAGTATAAGCTGAGGTTTTCCAGTAGACTGTAAGTTATAAGTTGTAAGAAGGAATATTAAATCTCTAGTTATTCAACTGCTTCTAAACGAATGTCACTGGTAATTATGTCATTGCAATGAACGACCTTTGCATTGTACTTAATCCCTGTCCTAACCCCATATTATACATATATCTAATTATGTATAAGGCCCAATGGTGACTGACTTGGGGGTGAATGCTTTACAAAATAGTTGAATCAGTTGTGCAGATCTATTGATTAATTTCTTTTCATCATGAAAAAAACAACAACAAACAAGACCGACCAACTGATTCTATTATAATATTCCCTTAAAAAAAAACTGAAAATATCTAATAATTATCCCACTTGTTAGAGAAAGAACGTTTATATATTTCGTTATATTCTTGTACACAATGTTTGGCTTTTAAAGATCGTTGGTAGGATACTTCCGTCGATTTGAGGTTTGTTGGCAAGAATTGTTTCTATTTTGGCACAGCATCAGCAATTTTGAGGGGAGTGGGGAAATGGATTAAATCTACCCCGATACTCAGCTGGTACTTATTCTATCGATCTCGAAAAAGATGGAACGCAAAGTCGACTTCGGCGGCAATTGAACCCAGAATGTAAAGAGTCGAAAGAAATGCTGCTTAGTATTTTATCCGGCATAGAAACGATTCTGTCAGCTCACGTTCTTTAGTTTCAAACTTTGGCGCAAGGCCAGCAGTTTTAGAGGGAGGGAAATGATCGATTATATCGACCTTAGTGTTCGACTGGTATGCATTTTATCGACAAGAATATAAAAATAAAAAATGATTATAAGTATATTGTTATATTTCGGGGTTGTCATTTTCCTTTTTGTTTTTGCTAATAAATACACGCACTGTCTATTTCATCTTCACTTTAGCTTTATTATCACAGTTCTTACGTCGTACATTCAGTGACTCTGTGTTCCTCGTGTCTCTACTCCTCTCTGGCTTTGTCCTGTCAATGCCATTTTGTCTTTCTAATTATAAGCATATTTATCACAGTGATCCTGTTGATATTTGGAATACTAAATACCTTTGCAATCTTAGTCAGAACATTTAAAGAATG
This sequence comes from Octopus bimaculoides, assembly GCF_046866305.1. Taxonomy (NCBI): domain Eukaryota; kingdom Metazoa; phylum Mollusca; class Cephalopoda; order Octopoda; family Octopodidae; genus Octopus; species Octopus bimaculoides. The sequence goes on along the minus strand of NC_142930.1, from coordinate 10,004,415 downwards.
TTCACTAGAATCTTAAAGTGATTGGAAATCAGTAAGAATTGTTGTTACGGTCAGTACTAATGAAAGACATTATTAATAATTATGATTTATATTCGAAGAAGAATAAACATTGAGAGAGTTGTTGTTTATGAGTGATGTTTGAGGAGATAAATGAAGAGAGTGGCTGTTTATGGTTGTTCTTTGAGGAAAAGACAAATGTGTATGATCTCTTAGAATTCATCAGAGTTCTTCTTAAGCATCATTGTTGATCAAGAGATACCTGTTGACAGTACCACTAAACCCTCAGTGGTGATGATGATGAGGATGATGATGTTGGATGTGGATTTTAACATAGGCATGGACCACAAATGATGCCGGGAACCAACTCGACCTCATGAGTCAGTTGGTATATATTCTATTCAGCTCATACATAACGAACCATCTCTAATATGCGTGTGTGCGTGTCTGTATGTATAATGAACATGCACAAATGCATACACACATGCATACACACACACACACACACACACACACACACACACACACACACACTGTATGTATGTATGTATGTATGTATGTATGTATGTATGTGTGTGTACTCATTTGATTTGTTGTCTACTCCTGCTAGAACTAGTAGCCGTATCCAGTTATACCCAAATATCTTGAAAACGGAAAGAAGTATTTAATAATGATAACTCACTCTCAGAAGGTGGCTCAGTCTCAGAAGAGCCTTGTACTTAGAGTAGCAAAGAACATCAGACGTAAGTAAAATAAATTTAATCCAGTGCTCCAGTATTTGTGTCTGGATACTTAAATTTTTAATATTTATTTAAACCTTACGTTCTGAGTTCAAACGCCGCCGGGATCGACTTCGCCTTTCATCTTTTCGTGCTGGATAAAATAAGTATCAGTTGAGCACTGAGGTCGATATAATCGATTTATCCCCTTCCTCCGAATTTGCTGGCCTTGCGCAAAAATTTGAAACCAATATTTATTTAAATTTTTGAGTTGAATAAATAGAAAACAGTGTATCAGTCATTCTGTATTTGACCAACTATTGAGTGATGGCAAGGTAAGGATGAAGTCGAGGAATCTAAAATCCGATGTAGAGGGATGAGTTTAAATATAGTGACCTCAGTTTTTGCCGCTCAATTCATCTCAATTTAATAATAATAATAATAATAATAATAATAATAATAATAATAATAATAATAATAATAATAATAATAATAATAATAATAATAATAATAATAATCCTTTCTTCTGGAAGCACAAGGTCTCAAATTTGGCGGAAGAGATTAAGTTGATTACATCAACTCCAGTACGCAACTGGTACTTAATTTATCGACCCCGAAAGAATGAAAGGCAAAGTTGACTTCAGCAGAATTTGAACTCAGAACGTAAAGAAAGACGAAATACCGCTAAGCATTTCGCCCGGCGCGCTAAGGATTCTGACAGCTCGCTGCCTTAATAATAATAATGATAATAATAATCCTGTCTATCAAAGGCACAAGGCCTGAAATTTGTGTGGAAGGGACTAATCGATTACATCGACGAGTTGGTGCTGCTTTATCGACCCCGAAAGGCAAAGTCAAACTTGTCGGAATTTGAATTATGGACGTAAAGCAGAATAAATGTCACGAAGCAGTTTGCCCAACGTGCTAACGATTCTCCCAGCTCGCCTCCTTAATCCGCGAAAATATCTAGGACGGATTTACATAAAAAATGTGTAAATAACAAAAAGATTCTAACAATCAAAAACTCCAAATAGGGAGAAAACACTGCCCAAGAAACCCTAAAGTTCTCGAGTCACCCTACTCAAAGGGCAAGTTGATTAGGTTTGGGATCTTTTCCACCTCTTCATTTTGATCTAATAACAAACCACTTCTGTGGTCCCAGGCCCAAAATCCCTCCCTGTTCGCTTCACTTCGAGAAGGGTTTTACTACCCTCTACAATGACACGTGCCAGCACCCACCAGATATCCAACCCAGGTGGAATTCTCTCTATCTTAATACACCCATTCCTTATCCTTAAATAAATAGTGTAGCGAGTGAATTCCTTGTCGTGTGTAGCAGCTATGGAGTGCTTCAGTGTGAGGATTTCGCCCTTGAAGAGGAGCCCCACGTTCCTGATTTATCTTGTCGTCGTCACATGATCTATATCCGCCATATTTCTTTCAGGGCTCTTTGCACCTGTGCATGTATTGCTGCTTTAAAACATCGAATTTTAGCCGACACGCTGTGGTATGCGACCGTATTTTGGGAAGTTGCTAACAAGACTTCGGCTGCGATGGCAACATGTGTCTTCCTGCTATTCAGTTTCCCAAATTGTTCCGCATCTGTGAGATGTGCCTCCTTATCGCTTAGCGAGAGCAAGAAACACTACATTGATATTACTGTCATCTCAGCAAAAGGTCGTCTGCTCATGGTGCTTTCCACACCACGTTGTTTGTGGTCCTCGTTATCCATGTTGTTCTTGCCATTGTAATTGTCGTCGCTGCTGCCAATGCTATCAACACTGCTGCTGTCGCTCCTAGTGTAGCTGTCTTTTTTTTATTATTGCTGCTGCCGTAATAGAAGTGGTTCATTTTGTCGGGCACTGGATTTTCGAATAGCTATACTTACCTTCGATGTGCAGGAAGAGGGCAACAGATTCTGAAGCGAACTGTTTTCTCTCACTTCCCTCTCCATTTCTCTAGATGTGGCAGCCAATGAAATGTCTTTTTTTTTTTATTAATTCCTCAAAACAAAATTTGAAATTTTCCTTTCAAATTTGTGTCCCAAAGGGACAATAAATAAATAAATAAAGCAACCAGCTCTGTGCGGTCTTGGTGGACTTAATACATTTTACGTAACAACATTTCAACAATTAACAACTTTCGAAATAATAATAATTAATAATTAATAACCAATAATAATAATAATAATAATAATGGTTTCAAATTTTGCCACAAGGGCTGCAATTTTGGGGGAAGGGATGAGTCGATTACATCGATCTCAGTGTTCAACTGGTACTTATTTTATCGACCGCGAAAACATGAAAAGTAAAGTCGATCTCGGCGGAATTTGAACTCAGAACATAGCGACGGGCGAATTACCACTACGCATTTCGTCCGGTGCGCTAACTATTCTGCTAGCTCGTCGCTTTAATAATATTTTCTTTATTGGCCACATGGGCCTACATAGAACACACAGGGACGCAAATAGAAAGGCACAAACGGGGGGGGGGAGTTTACCGTGTAAACGTATAAAACAAGAACAAAAACAAACAATAAAATTAAATAATTACAATTCCCCAATAGGAGGGGCGGAAAACCGCGCAAATCTCACAGAAAATCACGGTTTTCCTGACTACTTAGGCAAGGGCTTCCTCTCTCTCTTACTTCACTCTTACTCCACTCAGAAGCGCATGCTCAGAGCAGGCCCGTTCACATGAACCATGCTCGCCACTCAAGCATCCTTCGTTCAGCATCCTTAAACAACCCTTATTCAGGGACCTTTTGAGTGGAATTGGCTTTTTGACCTGAAGAGAATTCTAACTAAGCTCCACCTGCAATGTCATGCGCTGTTTATCTTGATATTAGATCACCATGTTGCGCACATATGGTTGTAATGCATGTGTCTGTAATATGGTTGTAATGCATGTGCCCTTAACTGATGGGTAAACTGGGCTTCGTATATCTTACTCCAGGGTTACTTTGATGGCATACACTGCTCTCTCACTCAATAATGATAATAATAATAATAATAATAATAATAATAATAATAATAATAATAATAATAATAATAATAATAATAATAATACAAAAATCGCCACGATAGGGTAGGACAGTATTTACATTGGAAAATATGTAAACACTGCAATATCAACACTCCTGCTTACTGGTATGAACTTCATCCTGAGCCAGTCGTTGAACTTGGGATTTTCCAGTCAACACCGACAGAACGATCCAGGTTAATCAATCAGACATGCTCATTAAAGTCAGGGAAGAAAATACTTGTAAAGTAATAAATGTAAGTGCTCCTACCCCAAAAATATATCTGTAAAGGAATTTGACAAATTAAGTAAATATAAGGACCTGCAATTTGAAATACAAAAGCTGTGGCATCTTAAAGCGAGAACTGTTCCTGTTATTGTGGGTGCACTTGGTATGATAAGAAAGGGATGTCAAAAGCATCTAGATAATATACCAGGAGAACCATGTCTCACAGAAATTCAAAAGATTGTGTTGACAAGTACTGTCCTTATCCTTAGAAAAATCCTATCCCTTTAAATGTCTGTGTTGTATTGCATGAAGATATTTCGCTACTACCCCTGCCACTTCCCCTCCCCAAGCTTTCAGTCATACTCTAACATCTCTTATTCTTCACCTGCCCTAGGACGCTGAGTGTTTCTCGGCAAGAGATTGAACAAACATGTAGATTAAAAGTAAATAATAATAATAATAATAATAATAATAATAATAATAATAATAATAATAATAATAATAATAATAATAAATAAATAAAACGAATAAATAATTAATAGAAGGAATATATCCACAGTCATAACAATGCAACGGTGTATCTGCGCTAGAAAATACGCAGGAGTTGCAAGATCAAGACGGCTGATACAAGAACCATCATCAGCTAAACACGGCACAGGATCTGACAACAACGATGTCGGAGTCCTCTGGTTCATGTCCATCTTGAGTAATAGAGATATAAAAGCTAACAAGCCTAACATCGTTAGCAAGGACAGAAGAATAAGTGGTGCATACTTAACAATACCAAACCAAAAGAAAAAATGTCTGAAAAATCACTGACAAATTGACCAGTTACAAAAAGTCACTGACAAATTGACCAGTTACAAAAAGTCACTGACAAATTGACCAGTTACAAAAAGTCACTGACAAATTGACCAGTTACAAAAAGTCACTGACAAATTGACCAGTTACAAAAACCTAAAGACTAGGTTCCAGCACACGCAAAAAAACTAAAAACAAAAGGATTAATATTGTTAACTCTTTAGTAAAGGGATGAAGTCAGCTACATCATAACCCGTATTCGACTGGTGATATATTTTATCGACCTCGGAGAATGAAAAGCCAAAGTAACTGCAGCGGAATTTGAACTCAATACCGAAAGAGTTGTAACGTTTTGTCTAGTTATAAAAATTCTACCAATTTTCTGCCATGCTAATAATTATAATAGTTTCTAATACATGCACAGGAACAGAAATTTGGAAGGAGTATGCTACACGATTAAATCTGCTCCAATACTTGACTGGTAATTTATCTTATTGATACCATACAGATAAAATGCACAGCTGATCTCGGCGAGATTTGAAATCAAAACATAAAGAGTGAGAAGAAATAATGCAAGATATTATATTCAACGCCCTCACAATTCGGTCAATCCATTGTCCCCAATATTCGTCAGGTACTTTAATTATCGATTTCGGAAATATAAAACGCAAAGTTGATATCAGCAAGATTAGAAGTCTGATCGTAAACTGCCGTAATCAAAGCTAGTTCTAACAATAATAATGGTTTCAGATTTTGGCACAAGGACAAGTTCAGGGAGGGGTAAATCGATTACATTGACCTCGTGCTCAAATGGTAGGATCTTGTTCAAAGCGGGGGCACCAGTATTTTCTTAACGAAACACTTTGAAACTTGGGAGACTGGTAGAATGTGTCATATAAAACATCTTTTTCTCTTAGTCTTCTTAACAAAAAAAAAAAAAACGTACATCGCAAGTTATCTCATGTTAAAGTTGTCGTATTTCTGTAATTTCAACCAATGACTGACGTCCATTCAGCCGAAGACATTAACTGCTGACTATGTAAACAAACGATTCTCGCGGTGATAAAATTATTATTTCCTTGTCAAAAAATAGCTGAAGCATATTGGCAGTAGCTAATAAACCTTTCTATTATAGGCACAAGGCATGGTTTTTGAGGGAAGGAGCAAGTCAATTAGGGTTAGGGTTAGGGAAAACGAACACACGTGTGTTGCCTCTGCAAAATATCAGAAGTAATGGAGATTAAATACGCTTTACACCGCTTAAAGTGCCAAAGGAGTAAGTGTAAACAGCTGAATACTTGTCAGTGATTGGTTGAAATTATCGAAATAAGACAGTTTTTTACATGAAATAAATTCGAATACAAAAATTTATTTCTGTTCTATAACACAAAATAGATAAGTATACGAAGTTTGAAAGTCTTTCGGTACCAAAAACACTACATAAAACATAGATGAAAACTGGTGCCCCCGTTTTGAACAAGATCCAAATGGTACTTATTTTGTCGATCCCGAGAGAATGAAAGGCAAAGTCGACCTCGGCGAAATTCGAACTCAGAACATAAAGACGGATGAAAAGCTGCTAGGCATTTTGCTCGGCGGTTAACGATTCTGCCACCTCGCCGCCATCAGCTCTAACAAATTTCAATATATTTGGTAAATATATATCTTTAACTGATCAGGGTGATCGTTACCAGAAGTGGTGGAGCGCCCGCCCCCTAAGTTTTTGCAGTATTTAGTTCCCATCCTATATATTCCCAGTTCAAATTCAGCTATCAATTCCGGTAAAATAAGTTCCAGGCAAATACTTTGATGGCTGTGATCAACTGTACTGCCGAATCTCTTTCATTCGAAATTTCTGGTCATATTTATCTTAGAAACCAATATTTTCAATTGTACAGCAAGCCTGTAGAATATAATGTAAAATCTCAGCGACATAGGACCGCGTCGCAGTTTTCATTTCAAAGCTGAAGTCATTTTGCTCCATTTACGCCAGTAATGTTTTTGAAGTGGTCATGAATGTATTATGTTTCACATAACACAATAATTTTCTATCTTGTTAAAATAAACCAATATTTGTTGCTCGATCCAGTTCTGTTCAACATACCATGAATATATCTATAAAGCTGTCAGTAAAGAAGCGTAAATAGATAAACATAATGTAGTAAGTATAATGTACGAAGAAATCATTGTGAGGAATAGACTATTAAAATATCGATGGCTTTTAGATGATGTTATACATGAGTGCACACGATGAATAATGAAACTGCTCTATATATTCCTATCAGCTAAATATGTGTAGTATATACGATATTATATTGATATCGCCGTTAATCGATACAGCTGCATTGCTTTTTAATATATGTAGTCTATACTCTTGTACTTTATAT
>NC_142930.1:9977262-9989762 GCF_046866305.1 Octopus bimaculoides | reverse complement strand
ACACACACACACACAGAGTGTAAGTCATTCTTACAGACACACACATACATTCATTCATACAAACACACATATGTGTTTGTATACATACATAAACACACATACACATCTTTAAACCCTTCCCCTGGAGGTCTTTAAAGACGGTCACGTGTTCCAAGCTTCCGATGCCGATAAATAATATATTCCTATACATACTCATATCGCTCTATATAACATGACATTCAACTATATCAATATATAAATACATTCACTATGTGTATGTGTGTTTCCGTGTGTTTGTGTGTGTGTGTGTGTGCGTGTGTATAGGTTAGATGAGTTAGAGGTTAAAATAACCGTCTCAGGGATAGAAGTAGCCATTACACTACCGGTATATTACCTATATTTAACCATGGGTATACATACGCAAACATATTATGTTCATAAGTTATAGGTAACGACAAGGATAAACATGGGTTTATCAAGAATCGAAATTTAAAATTTAAAGAAAGCAGAAAATGGAGAAGTATTGATAAACAACATTGACTTACATCGATTATTATTTATTAAATCAATGCAAATAGACTGCATCCCATCTAACAGCTGTTTCTGATTCCAATGTTGTATGGTATTGCCATTGATATGCAAAAGTATGTAAAAATACTAGTCATATTTGGTAATAAAACCGATCTGAAACAAGGAACTTAATAAAACCGAAACAAGGACCTTCATCCCTTTTTTTTCTCTACGCCCTTCGTTATCTATTCTTCACTCTGATGAAGCTCCTTGTTTCAGATCGGTTTCATTATCAAATAAGATTAATATTTTTACATACTTTTGCATATCAATGGCAATACCATACAACATTGGAGGCAGAAACAACTGTTAGATGGGATGCAGCCTATTTGTGTTGATTTAATAAATAATAATTGATGTAAGTCAATTGTTGTTCATCAATATTTCCTCATTTTCTGTTTTCTTTAAATTATATATATATATATATATATATATATATATATATATATATATATATATATATATATATATATATATATATATTATCTTTTATCACGCTGGGGCACTGCCTTGAAGAATTTTAGTCGAACGAATTGACCCCCAGTAGTTACATTTAAAGCCTGGTACTTCTATTGGTCTGTTTTGCCGACCCGCTAAGTTACACGGACATAAACACACCAACCCAGGCTGTCAAGTGCAAACACACATACACATACACATGACACACTTTCAGTTTCTGTCTACCAAATCCACTCACAAGGCTTTCGTCAGTCCGAGGTTATAGTAGAAAACTCTTGCCTACGCAGTGGGACTGAACCCAGAACCATGTGTCGGAAATCAAACTTCTTACCACACAGCTAGTACGCCTGCGCCTACACCCCCCCACACGCGCACACAACACGCCCCCCCCACATGCACATGGATATATAAACGCACCACACATTGACAGTCGCATAAACACACGATCAATCTTAAAAATATATAGAATCATATATGTGTAAACATGCATATCATTTGCCTCATATTATAGAACATATAAATATTTAGCAGGTCGTACCCCGTATGATTTAAGATACTTCAATGTTAAAGGTAACACTTATAATTACCGTTAGGTGTAGAAATACCAAATATTTTCTGAGAGGCATTGACTTTGCAGGATTCCAAGCTCCGTATTATATTGTTGTCATATATTACTTTTCAGTCATATACTTCTAAGTCTTAAGTAATTCTGTGTAAATAATATTTTACATACTGTGTCCTATATTACTATCTTAGTGAAATACTTCTCAATCATATATTATTCGTATCAAAATGATATATCTCAACGTCATAAGATTCTGTTTAAGTAATTTATTATAACGTCATGTATCGTAGTCTAAGACATATCGCTGTCTGAGTCATATATTACTAATATACAACTCTAATAGGTATATAAGACTTATATACTCATATATGCGTATATCGGTCATATCCTTTTTTTAAATCCTGTTTAAGCTGATTCATATATTCCTATTATTATACAAATCATACATTACTAGGTCATATATCACTTTCTAAGTCCTACATGACCCTGAAAATCATAACTCAATGTCTTTGTTATATGATACTCTCTCAGTCATACATTAATATTTCAGTCATATATTACTACCTCATTTATGCATTATCAAATCTTATAATTTTATCTGTGACTATAACGTAATCGCTGAGTTATAAGTTACTATCTGGGTCGGTCATATATAACTGTCTGAAACAATATCCAATGGGACTGGTGGTTGTCTGTATTGGCAAAATGTGTATTTATTGGTATAAGATTTGTAAGTACTCAAGTTGGGATTCTACTGATGTGAGAAGAGCTTCCCACGCTTCGGACAAAGTACTTTACGGAGAATGTAAAAATTTTACTTTGACCTTACTCTATGAGAGATTGGATTTAGTAGAGAATCACAGGATATGGCAGAGTGTAGTAGTTGCACAGTTGCGCATGTGTGGGCCGAATGTGTATGTGTGTGTGTGGGGGAAGACAGAGTGGAGAATTTTGGAGCAAATGTGGGAGAGGATGGAGAAAAGGAGGGAGAGAGAAAGAATAAGAGTGATAGGAAAGGGATGGTAAAGCTGGAAGGAATGGTCAGTAAAAGGCAAGTGGGATGGGGGTTTTCTTTGTTAGTAATTTCAGTAATTTTCACGCGTGGCTCCTCAAATGTATTACACTCACACACATGCGTGCGCACCTGTATACATAGGATCCACTAGAATCAATGCTATTCGCTTGTAGAGTTTACCCAGGAACACACACACACACACACACACACACACACACACACACACACACACACACACACACACACAGACACACACACACACACACACACACACAAGCATAAATGCATGCGCGTTCAGATCGTAGAAGTACAGATACAAATATATACTTGCTGTCACACATAGAGAACCTGTGCTCTCGGGCACGCTCTGTTTCAACAGCATAGAGCAGAGTTAGCATGTGATGTATTATATGATGTTCGTGGGCGGGAACATCATCGTTGCTCGGTATTGCATTTGAGTCGGTGCAGTTTTAGCGTTAGTGATGTAGGCACGTTTATTGTTCCTACAGTGAGCACAGTTAAAATTACCGGGTTGGGTATGACTGAGGGATCGAGAGATTCTAAGCAAAAGCTTGAAGAAATTCTTATCGCTTGTGGAAGAGAGGAAAGGTGGTGTGCCAAAGCTTGGAGCGGTTATGCATTCAGAAAAGTTTCGGAGAAAGTGCATGTTTCAATGGAAGATTGTTCGGGTGTGGAGACAAAGGAGAGAGGTATACGGTCGCTAGCCTTCGCCAAGCAAAGTGCAGAATTCAGATCCGATCAAGCTCACGTTCCACTGAAGAACAGCATTTCTTTCTTTCTTTAGTCCGAAGTCCAAATCGATGTTGTACCGTCGGCGAAATAAAAGGAATTATGAGAATACAAGGAAATATGAGAACAAAGTTGCGAATTTGATGTATAGTGGTGAAGGTGGTAGTGGTATATCAAAGCTAAGCGTGGGAGTCTGAGAATTGGTAGTGGACGGAGGTCGATAAGCATAGGTGATCGATAGACACGGATATATCAAGAAAGCTGATTCTATAATTGTTTAAGTAGGTTTTATAGAGTGCTGTATTTCATATACTTTGCTATATGTGAATAACAACTTCCTACCAATGCGTAATATAAATATATATATGTATATATGTGTGTGTGTGTGTGTCTGTAAACATATATATATACACACATATCTCTGTATGTCTGTGTATATATGTGTGCGTGTGTGTGTGTGTGTGTGTGTGCGTTATGTGTGCGTGTGCGTGCGCATACATACACACACACACACATATATATCCTTTCTAATATGTACGCAAGGCCTGAAATTTTTTGGGAAGAGGACTAGTTAATAACATCAACCCGGGTACTCAACTGTTACTTACTTCATCCATCCGAAATGTTGGAGGATAAAATGTATTTATGTATACATACATAGATGCAAACACACACACACACACATATATATCAAGATGATCTTTCATGCCATAGTGGCAGCCATTACTAAAAGTTTCACGCCGGTTCGCTCTGTCAAGATGTAAAGAATAGAAAACTAGATGGCGGGAAACTTACCGGCTACAATCGTTTTAAAACCTGCTTTCATAAAGTATACTTGTTCAATACTTCAATATTTAACAGATGTGAGTGTTTAATGCCTCCGCAGCAAGCATTCACAAGTACACTATATTAGATTGTATAATAGGATATAAAATAGTATATTCTGTACTTATAATACTATGTATACATATAATATTATATATATATATATATATATATATATATATATATATATATATATATATATATATATATATTTGTATATATATATATATATATATATATATATATATATATATATATATATATATATATATATATATATATATATATATATATATATATATATATATATATATATATATATATTTATATATATATATATGTATATATGTTGTATAAATATAATATATAAATGTTGTATATAATTTCAGAGCTGTACTATGATGATATTTAGCTTGCATGTTTATACATATATGTGTATATATATGTATATATATGTGAATGTGTGCATGTGTATGAATGTGGGTGTGTGTGTGTTTCTATATCTTTATATCATATATGCACATATTTATGCGCCTCTGAATAAGTGTGAATGTTTGTGTACACGCACACACACATACACAAACACATACACACACACACATACACACACACACACACACATACACAAACACACGTATTTATTTATGAATGTGTGCCCATAAATATACATGCATATACATAGATATATGTATACACCTAACTATATTCAAATACGTTATGTATGTCTGTGTTTCGTACAGATATAATGTGTCTATATCTATCTATCTATCTATCTATCTATCTATCTATCTATCTATCTATCTATCTATCTATCTATCTAACTTAGTATATGATACTATATATGCGTATGGCATACATATGCATGTACACACACATATATATATATTTCTATGTATATATGTATGTATATTGATGGTTTCCCAACGAACTTAGTCATATCAGCAGGCAAAAAAACTTGGATATATATATATATATATATATATATATATATATATATATATATATATATATATATATATGTGCGTGTGTACATGCATATATATATATATATATATATATATATAGATACTCACACAAATATACATGAATACATACATATAAATTCATACATATAAATTCATACGTACATAATGTTGAATATGGAATACATGGTGATAAGAAATTCATATTTCAACACACTTATGTACAACTTTATGCAGAACATGCTAATCTCAATGCTTAAATTTAACTTAAATTTAATCCATCTATTTTTAATCCTTCATCTGATTTTTCCATTTCATTAATTTTTTTGCAGCAATATCAAAATAACACTAAAATAAATTTCAACCTCCAATTATTTCTAGCTCTATGTTATAAAGATTGAAATTGTGAGATTTATATTGAGCAGCTTCAATAACTTCATATGTGGTATTTCACCCTGAAACAATGTTTTACTAATTTATGAATTATGAGTGGGTCTTATTTTCTAATGACAAGAAAAGTTTTTGTTACTAGACAGGAAAATTACTTGATGCGTGACTATCTATCTATCTACCTATCTCTCTCTCTCTCTCTCTCTCTCTCTCTCTCTCTCTCTATATATATATATATATATATATATATATATATATATATATATATATATATATACTATATATACATATTAACAGACCGGTTACTGGTCAATCTTATATACACAAGTACTATAATCTTCTTAGGATCTCGAAAATTTTTTTCCTGAACCTTCTGATTCTTTTAATGTGCTAGTTTCCTGGTATTAAATTGATATTAATTAATATCGAATTTTTACCATATTATGTTAATTATATATATATATATATATATATATATATATATATATATATATATATATATATATATATATATAGATGTATGTATGATACAAAGATTTGATATTCATTCAGAAAACTATTGTTGAAATGTATTCTTGTTTTCTCTTCTAGGTTGGTAGTTAAAATATTTTAATAATATTCAAATACGTTGTTTATTGGAAACTAAATGGCATCAATGGGAAAAGTACGTTAAGTCTTTAGCGAACGTACGTAGGACACATGTCGTCAACATTAAAATAAACTGAAAATGCATGTGTTTAGTATACTGTTTAATGCTGTTGTGTTGTATGTAGATTAGTAAAAGTGTAAGAGGGTGCAATGAATCAATTTAAAAAATAAAACTAAACCTGCATTTAATGATATGCTTTGAGTATAAGATTATTTGAACATGCTGCAGAAAGCATTTACACTTATTCAACTCTCGTGTTTATTTTTACAAAAGATTTGTATGCATTTTCATTGGAAGTTTTCTAATAAGGTTTGTCTAAATTTTGCTTCTTTCTTTGTTTCGTTTGAATAATAAGCGAACTCCGACCCAGACAGTATTACATTTCAAAAAATATTCGTATCCGGAAAAAAAAAGTAATAATCATAAAATGTCGGATAGTGGCTCTCTGTTCTACAGATAACTCAAAGAAAATGGCTTCCCTTCTTTTGGAAACTTTCCGCATTTTAAACTAAAACGCAAAGCACACCAACTGACAATGCGATCATGATCCTCTTATGTAGTTAATATTTATATAAATGACGTAAGTGGCAGCCAGATATTAAATTAATTGTTAAGGATATTCATAATAGATATTGAATAAAACGATTTCAAGAGTTTTTGACTATAAGTTTCGTCTTTCACTGTAACACCCTCTATGGTATTGATAGGCAAATGTGTAGCTTGGTATTTCTCATCTCTTTACCTTAAGTAAGCCCAAGAAAAAGCATATAAACTAAGTCAAATTATGTATTATGATAAACAAAGTTGAATTCTTCATTTAAGTATAAGATTAACTCTTAACTTCCTGTAAGGAAGGCTACATCGGTCAGTTACGAGGCTACATCGGTCAGCTACGAGGCTACATCGGTCAGTTACGATATCGTACTAAATTTGTTTACACTCATTTTAAAGAAGTGAGATACTCGAATATGAGGAAGCAATCTCAAATCCTTTAATTTTTTTCCCTTCTAGAAGAATTATTGCAGGACTGGGTTTTTGACTCATAGAATTTTGAACAGGATGTTAAAAGTTAAGTTGAATATCATAGTAAGATATTTAAGCTCTGAGCAAATTATAAGAATGAAACGACAAGGCTAGAGAAATTATTTAAAAAAGAAATGCAATAAGGATCTTTCAGGAACTTTGATGTGAGCGGATAAATATTGTAAAACTAACTTAAAAAATATTTTTTCCCATGCATATCTATATTGATTTTTAGAGTGAAATTTGTTTTGTGAAAAAATCATAACTCTTTATGAATATACTACGTACATTAGGAAAAAATTTCAATCCCAACCTTTAATAAAGCGAGTTGAAATTTGAGTTAAGATGTGTTCTTGTGAAGGTGCATCTTATCCTAAATATATGTAGAAGACAATACGAAAGTTAACATGAAACATTTCAAATAATTCTGAATATCTTTGCTAGTATAATCTTTTATCTCTCATCTTAAACTTGTTTCAGCCATTAAACTGCGGTCATGCTAGAGCGCCTTGGAGAATTTTAGTCGAATGAATCGACTCCAGTACTTTGTTTCAAGCCTGGTACTTATTCTGTCGATAACTTTTACCGAACTGCTACGTTACGGAGATGCAAACACACCAACACTGGTTGACAAGCGGTGGTGGGGGAACAAACATAGACACAAAAACACACATACACACATATATATATTCTACGGGTTTCTTTCAGTTTCCGTCTACCAAATCCACTCACAAAGCTTTGGTTAGCTCGAGGCTAGAGTGGAAGACACTTATGCAAGATGCCATGCAGTGGGACTGAACCCGGAACCATGTGGTTGGAAAGCAAGCTTCTTGCTATACTTTCGCCTATAATACGTATCTTGTCATAAAATGAATTATATTAATTTACATATGCATCAACTGCTTAAAGTCATAAAAAACATTTTCTTAAGATTTGTCTTTTGTTTTGATCGTATGGAAATTTCCCTTTTTCTCGACTTCAAAAACTTGAACAATCTACTTGTTGCAGCATATGATAATGCTGTTTGACAACTACTGCTACTGTTGTTCCTGTACTGCATTGTTTTGTGGTTTTTGTTGTTGCTAATTTTGTATATGAAGTGTGCTAA
The DNA here is from genome assembly GCF_046866305.1 of Octopus bimaculoides. Lineage (NCBI taxonomy): Eukaryota > Metazoa > Mollusca > Cephalopoda > Octopoda > Octopodidae > Octopus > Octopus bimaculoides. The sequence continues at coordinate 9,981,467 of NC_142930.1, read as the reverse complement.
GGTTGTTGAAAGTGTCGTTAAGTTCGTTTTTGTTTTGTTTTGACCGACTTAACATTATTATCTTTTATATATAATTACAGGTAGTATAAATATGATCGTCATCAACACTTTCACCATCATCGGCATTCTTTCTTTCTTTCTTTCTTTTTTTCTTTCTTTCTTTCTTTCTTTCTTTCTTAATTTCTTCAATGTTTAGTCACATTTTTTTACGTTCTGTCAAAAAGTTCAGTAAAATAGTATTAGTCGTGGACAGAGATCGATTTCTTTTTCCAAAATATGATGACTTATGTCTGTGTCAGAAATTATTATTATTATCATTATTCGTCTGCTGCTACGTGCTGAGTTCAAATTCCGCCGAGGTCGACTTTGCTTTCATCATTTCGGGATCGATTAAATAAGTACAAGTTACGCACTGGGGTTGATGTAACTGACTTAATCCCTTCCTCTAAATTTGAGGCCTTGCGCTTCCAGTAGAAAGAACTATTATTATTATTATTATTATTTTATGTTTGACTTTTGTTTTGCATTTGTACAAGTTGGATCCAAGTCTCACCCAGAAACCTCAAGAGACAACAAGTTAGAAGTTCATGTAGGTGTTTTATTATTATTATTATTATTATTATTATTATTATTAGTACGGCGAGCTGGCAGAAGATTCTGGTTTCGATTCCTGGACCGGGCGATGCATTGCGTTCTTGAGAAAATCCAACTCATTTCACGTAGCTACATTACTCTCAGCTGGCAAAAATGAATAATCCTGCATTGGACCAGCGTCCCGTCCTGTGGGAGGGGCATATGTCCGCCACAGAATCCAAGAAACCGGCCTTATGAGCCTATGAATCGGGAAAGACATTTGATCCCTTTTTAAGGTGGCGAGCTGGCCAAATCGTTAGCACGCCGGACAAAATGCTTAGCGCAGTTTCGTCCGTCATTACGTTGTGTGTTCAAATTCCACCGAGGTAAGCTTTGCCTTTCATCCTTTCAGGGTCGATAAAATAAGTACTAGTTGAGCACTGGGGTCGATGTCATCGATTAGCCTTTTCCTTCCAAAATTTCAGGCCTTGTGCCTATAGCAGAAAGGATCGTTATTATTATTTGGGGTACTAATCCCGCCCATGTCTGCTTTCTCTTTAGACTTCTGAGGTCAATAAATTAAAACCAGTTAAATACTATCTCGATTTTTGATCATGAATTTGTGGACTTAGTTTCTAACATAGGCACAAGACCACAGTTTTGAAGTACGAGTGAACTTTATTTTATCGACTCCGATTGGATGGAAGGCAAACTGACTCAAATTTAAACTCAGAACGAAAAGATCCGTAACTAAGTATCCCAATGATTTTTTCGTGTGTTTTGTTTTGTTGATACTCTAACGATTCTGGCAAATTAATATTTTTATTGGTTTCAAGTTCTGGCACTAGGCCAGGGGTGGCTAGTCAATTACATCGGGCCCAGTACTCAATTGATACGTATTTTATCGACCCCAAAAGGATGAAAGGCAACTTCGACCTCGGTGGAATTTGAACTCAGAATGCAATGACAGGCAAAATGCTGCTAAGCATTTTACCCGGCGTGCAAATGACTCTGCCAACATCAGTATTATTATCAGCAGTTGCGGAGAAGGGGATAAGTCGATGACATGACCCCAGTACTCAATTGATACTTATTTTATTCTTTTATACTCTAGGCACAAGGCCCGAATTTTTTGGGGAAGAGGCCAGTCGATTAGAACGATCCCAGTACGCAACTGGTACTTAATTTATCGGCCCTGAAATGATGGAAGGCAAAGTCGACCTCGGCGGAATTTGAACTCAGAATGTAAGGCCGGACGAAATGCCGCTAACCATTTTGCACGACGTGCTAACAGTTCTGCCAGCTCGCCACCTTAATCAGTATTATTATTATTATTAATAATAATTAAGGCGTGCAAACTAGCAGAACCGTTACCGTGCCGGAAAAAATACTTAGCGGTTTTTCTTCCGGCTTTAGGAACTAAGTTCAAATGTCACCGAAGTCAACTTTACCTTTCATCCTTTCGGAGTCAATGAAATATGTTCCAGTAAAGTACCAAGGTCGGTGTAATCAATTCGACCCTCCTCACAAAATTTGAGGTCCTGTACTTACAGCTGAAATAATATTGTTTGTGATTTCGGCACACTGGCAACATTTTGGGAGCAAAAGGTTAGCTGCAGCCAACAATATCAGAACTTGATTGATACATTATTGTATTGACTCTAGAGAAGGGCAAAACTGATTCCAACGAGATTTGAACTCAGAATGTAAATAGTCGTAATTACACATAACAAAACACTCTAACGGTTCTGCCAAATCAATTATATCCTTACATACAATAAGCATTTTTAATGTCATAAATCTAGGATCAAAGGTTAGTCGGATTATATCGATTGGGAGCAGTAGGGTTAGACTAGTACTAGACTGGTACTTTATTTGATCGACTACAAAAGAATGAAATCAATGGAATTTGACCTCAGAATATCAAAATCGATAAGTATATTAGTTATGGCCCTATATATTTTGTATTCATATCCCTATGAGGTCGACTTGGCCTTTTATCTTTCCGGGATCGATAAAATAATACAGTAGTGTACAATAGATCTAAAGGACTTCGACTACGCCCTCTCCACTCAAATTTCTGGCCTTGTGCCTTTGTTTCATATTACTATTATTATTGAGGGCGGTAGATTGACCGAATCACTAAAACATCAGACAAAGTGCTTTGGGGTTTTAGTTCCAGGAGTTCAAATCCTACCGAGTTTAACTTTGTCTCTTATTCTTCCGGAGTTAATACGATAAAGTGCTCGGCAATACTAGTGTCAATATAAGCGACCGTTGCTTTCTCCACCTATTAATTCCTGACCTTCTTCTTATGTTAGAAAGTACAGGGCGTTGGCAGAATAATCAAAGCATCGAAAAAAAACGGCTTGCAGTATTTATTCAGACACTTCAGGCTCTGAGTTCAAATCCTTCCGGTATTAAGAACGTAGAGTACAGGTCAAATAATGTAAAGTCGATATAAACAACCATTTCCCACTGCTTATGCTAGAAACAACTGTGATCCTGCACTTTACATTCTGAGTTCAAATCTCGTCGGAGTCAACTTCGTCTTCCATTCCTCCCGAGGCTGATAAAATAAAGTACAGTGAAATACTGAGGTCGATGTATTCGACTAATTTTTCCCTTTCAAAAATGCTGGTCTTGTACCTCAGTTAGAAACCATTGGTATGCATACTTTTATTTCTAATTTTTATTTTACGCATCTATGTATTATGAGACGGATTTGAATAAAGAGGCACAAAAAAAAAAAAAGGAAGGAAAAGAAAAGAGTTACACTGACATAAGGGTATCTGCTAGAAACTTTCCGAAGGTCCCTGAATGTATGTCACGTGCAAACATTTATGTGTCGTCTGTGAAGTAGATAGCGTATATGCGTGTGTGTTTGTGATTGTGCTTCAGACAGAGCATGTAAGGAATATACATGACTGTTATTGGGGTGGGACAAGATATATATCGTGTGGTTATGTGTGCATGTCAATGTGTGGCTGTGAGATGAATGTCTTTACGTTTGTGTGTATGTGTGTGTGTGTGTGTGTGTGTGTGTGTTATAAAAGAAGAATGCTTCAATTTCTTCCACGTGTAAGTTACAGAGACAAGAAATAGTCTTCATCATGTACGTTATATACAACTGTCACATCAATAACATTAACAGTAGTTAGTATAAGTAAGACAAGTGAATATTTCTTTGAGAAGGAATACCATAGGCTGGGAGTGATGGTGGTGGTGGGGAATGCATTAAAAGCGGCGAACAATTCAGATAAATAAAAAATAATTCATACATCGATCTTTCTGTCTGACTAGCTGTTTTGGTATGTATGTATGTAAATGCACATGTACGTATGAACAGATATATCTGTGTATGTATCTCTCTCTCTCTCTCTCTCTCTCTCTCTCTCTCTCTCTCTATATATATATATATATATATATATATATATATATATATATATATACATACATACATGCATACGTACATATATATATATATATATATATATATATATATATATATATATATGCATATATATATATATACATACATATATATATACATATATATATACATGCATATATGTATATGTATATATGTGTATATGTATATATATATATATATATATGCGTATTTATGCATA
>NC_142930.1:9954762-9972262 GCF_046866305.1 Octopus bimaculoides | reverse complement strand
AACAAACGACAGACATAACGAAGGCTCGCTAAAACTCCTGCTGCTGTTACTGCTGCTATGTGTGCAGGAGGCGGCGACAGTTTGTCGGCCTAAGGTTGTGTTTCCCCGCCTTTTTTTTCCATTCTGAAACAGAAACTTTGCAAAAAAAAAAGAAAGAAAAAAGCTTTATAATACACACGGTCAGTGACGTTGTCGGCCGTCTTTTTGCATACATACACAGAAACACACACACACACACATACACACACACGCACACACACAAGTGAGTGATAAAGTCAGATTATCTGCGAGCTGGGGCATCTATCTAACTGGAAGTCGATCTGGATGAGATTGTGGCCAAGTGGAAAACTGCAATAAGTCATCGGAAGGGAACGATTTAAGTTATAAAAACCTGCATTTGCTGGGAACTACCGTCCATTATCAAGTAAAAAAAAAACAACAACAAAGCTAATTGATTCATAACAATTTCAGGTGATATAAATACATACATACACACATTATATATATATATATATATATATATATATATATATATAGAAAAAATTAATTAAGGTACTCAGAAACGTGGATGTTTGTACATTTAAAGATTTTTATTAATGTCACTGTACGTTTTTCAAATTGTTTTCAAAACAATTTGAAAAACCTACACGACTAGGTGAAGAGCGCTTCATTTAATATGTGACATTAATAAAAATCTGTAAATGTACAAACATCCAGGTTTCTGAGTACCTTAATTAATTTTTTTCTATATAATTTCTGTACATCACTTCCAAACCTTCAAATATATATATATATATATATATATATATATATATATATATATATATATATATATATACATACACACAAACATGTATTCTATACACGCACATATATGTGTGTTTATATGTGTAAGGTGAGTATGGGGGTTCAATGCTAATCTTTCTTTTTCCTATTTTCTTTGTTATTTAGCAATCACCACCACCACCACCGCCCTACATTACCATCATCATCATCATTCGCATCATCCTTAACGTAACCACCGCCAACATATCCATCATTGTCGCCGTCGCCAGTTACAAATGTAGAAGTAGTAGTAGTAACATTTTTTTTCTTTGCAAATCCAAGCATGTTTGGGTCAGTGGTGTGTTTGAATATTTATGCGTGTAATGTGCCCGTGTGTGTGTTTGTGTACGTGTGTGTATGCATGTATTTATCTATGTGTAAATATAATGCGTTCGTTATACGTTATTTTTATATTTATTATCATTTTAATCAAGAATTTCATTTGTGTTGTGACTTAATCTATCTGGGAATGTGTATGTTTGTGTACACACATATATACAAGAAGTATAAGAAGTTGCAGTTACTGTTTGTAGACCGACTAAAGACTAGCACCCCTCTTGCATGCTATCTGTTTTTAATGCGATTGTAGGAAAAAAAACCGAAGTAGTATGCATTCTTTTGGTGGCAAGCAAGAAGAGTAAATAGAAATATACAGCCTCTGAGTTTTAAATCTCTCTAAAGTGATTTTTAAAATTATTATTTATACCTCCATTTTGCACACAGATTTGTTTAATGGATGTTAGAAGTAGGCAGAAAGTTTGCCTTCATACATTACTGTATCTGGTTTGAGGATCGTGTTTATCAAAAACAATCTCGTCCTATCCCAGACACTGCCTTCTAAACAAGAGATTGTAAAATATACATGGATGTTTGGTGTTGATTTAATGTACAAAACCGTCTCTTGTTGTAAAATAGGCTTTGTTGTTAGCCAAAATATCTAAATTATTGTTGGATTAATAAAATAATTTCGTCATATAAATGAATTTATGTTTGCTGGTCGATTCCTGTGTGTAATATATAATGAAACCTTTCTTACGAGAAATCTAAACGAAATAATCAAAATCTACAAGCACACAAATATACACACAACCCTCCCCATACACATGTTCATGTCCCACAAGAGTATCTTACAAAATTACATACATGCCAGTATGTGCATGCAAATATGTTTTTCTCTTTTTTTTTTTTACTTGAAGCCAAATACAATCATGCACGGCTGGAATTATTTTGTATGTACTGCGTTGTGTTGTGTTGTTGTATAGTATTGTGTGTGTGTGTGTGTGTATATATATATATATATATATATATAAAACCAGGACTGTAAACTCGAGCCAACAACAACTTTTCATTTTCTGAAGGACAAAAGAGAAAAAAAAACTCAACCAAGTACGCGGGGGTACTGTAAAGTTCCTGACTTTGGGTAAAAGAAAATATAGGACGATCAGTTAATTATGATTCTAATCAGCATATTCCCGTCTCAGATTCACACACGTATTGCAGCGGCCCTTCAGTTTTTCTAAGCCCTGTAAAAGAACTCGGAATGTTGAAACTCGAACCAGGCCTTTCGTGATACCCTTAAAGCCAGGAACATTTCAGCACTCCCTCGTACACATTTCGGATATTCACAACTTCATCGCATCAACGCACATCTATTCCCACGTCTTTTATCTTTTACTTGTCTCGGCCATAGGGCTACGGCTATGCCGGGGCACCGCCTTGAAGGGTTTTTTTTTATTCGAACGAATCGACCACAGCACTGATTTTGTTAATGCCTGGTACTTATTCTATCGATATCTTTGGCCAGTTACAGTGGTCATAAACAAACCGACACCGGTTGTCAATCTGACAACACAAGGATACACGGAGACAGATACATACATGCATATCTATCTATCTATCTATCTATCTATCTATCTATCTATCTATCTATCTATCTATCTATCTATCTATCTATCGATCTATCAATCTATCTATCTATCTATCTATCTATCTATCTATCTATCTATCTATCTATCTATTTATCTATCTACAACTGGCTTCTTTCAGTTTCCGACTACCGAATCCACGAGGAAAGCTTCGGTCGGCCCGGGACTATAGTGGGACACACTTGCCCAAGATGCCATGCAGTGGGATGGAATCCGGAACCCTGTGATTGAGGCTCTTCCTACCACACACATTCATGCATTCATAAACAAGAATGATATACATAAATGCATATATAATGCAAACGTGAGTGTAAGCATGTCATTGTTTTGCTCCAGGTCAGCCCTTATCATAAAAAGGCCTATGCTCAAAGGCGTTCCAGTCATGGGTGACCTGACTTTTGTATATCAGGCATTATATTGTTCAATTTAGCTTTCATTTATTAAAAACGGTTGAATGCAACATGAGGGACATTTAGCAATTATTTCTAGCAGATCCAGCGACGATGTAGAGGTTCCCTCTCCCCTGTATATATATATGTATATATATATATATATATATGTATATGTATATATATATATATATATATATATATATATATATATATATATATATATATATATATAATACAAATAATAAATGAGTATATGCATATATACGTACAAGTATGTGCATGCCTACATCTACCTGTATATATAGGTGCATATCTGGGTATATATATATATATATATATATATATATATATATATATATATATATATATATATATTTGTGCGTGTGTGAGTGTATCTGTGTAAAGGCATTAGACGCGGGTTTTTGAATGAAGCCGATAGTAATATAAACGTGATACTGAAAATGTTTGACACGTTTACTATTCACATAGTATTTACACTTTTGTTATCAAATGAAGTAATTTTTTTTATATAAAAATAAAACGATCCGTCTGTGTCACTCTATGTATGTATGTATGTATGTATGTATGTATGTATGTATGTATGTATGTATGTATGTATGTATGTATGTATCTATCTATCTATCTATCTATCTATCTATCTATCGATCGATCTATCTATCTACCGAAAGATAGGTAGGTATGATTTTATGCAGTGTATACACAAGAATGTGTATATAGACACATACGTATGTATAAAAATAATTACTCGAATGTGTGTACATATTACACACAAATATGTACACACCCGGTGTACAGAGACGCGCAAACACACGCACTCAACTTCACACATGCATTATTTATTTCTGATATTGTGTGTAATGTTCATACATACATGCATACATACCTATGTATGCATACATATATACCTATGTATACATACATAAATTTATATATATATATATATATATATATATATATATATATAGCCATTATTATGATTGACCGTTGACTGGACACTATTCAATTTTTTTTCTCCGTGTTTTTCTCCTTGTCTCCGTATTCTTTCTGTTGAAGAGCGTAGCTCGAAACGTCAAAGACTTTCCGTATTCCCGAGCGTCATACTAATACATCCTTTTGTTATTTACACCACCTGTCCTCGTCTGTTGTTGTTTTTTCGTATATTCTCCCATATATATATATATATATATATATATATATATATATATATATATATATATATATATATATATATATATACATATATATATATATGTATATACTGTTTGTTCATTCACCGTTTCGTTTTCCTGTCTCGTTTTCCGTCCGCCACTACCCCCCACGAAAACAATTTAATTTGTGTTCGTGGGAAGAACCATTTCAACCATGCGTACCGCCTTAATTCTTCGAAACGCCGGTGTTTTAATGGTGGTAGCTGATGAAGGAGATGTTTCTATGTGGCTTGCTTGTTTGTTGTACCTTGTTTATCATTTTGTCCATGTTCTTTTGCCACGTCATGTACCCAGTTATGTATCTATATGTACATGTAGATGAAGGTATGTACATACATGTACATATATATGCATATACTCATATATTGTTTGTATATACATATATATATATATATATGTGTGTGTGTGTGTGTGTGTGTGAACAGGGTGGACGTTGTCTTACAAGTAAAAGTGTTAGTAAATGTGGTCGGATTGACCTGAAAATTTGCACACCTATTTTAAAAGTGCTGGGGAGTTTGCATGGCACCTTAGAGTTTGCTCAATTGAAAGGTGTGGCTTCTAGGGCAACATTCCTCATCTTTAAAATGTGGCCCGAGTATATACAGGAGTGGCGTTTGCTGCTATCGTTTAAGACTAGAAGCGGGCTAGCATCATGTGCATCTTTTTAAGACACTAAGTGAAATTTTAGGGAGATATTATGTGCTATTTCTACCTTGTAGTGTGATTATATACAGATAATTTCTTTTGAATCACTGCCATAGACTGAATTGGAAACACGAATCTATTATTTTGCCCTTATCAACCCTAATACGTATTAAACATTTATCATTAGAAACAGACGGACTGAAAGTGGTGGATTGGCAGCGTCAACAGAGCATCGAGCAAGAATTTTTCGAGGTATGTTTTTTTTTTTTTAATATTTTGAGTTCAAATTACGGTGGGGTTAACTTTACTTTTGTTTCCTCCGGGATCAGTAAAATAAGGTTCTTTTTCTCCGGTGTCAGTAAAGTGAGGATCGATTTAAGCGATTAAGCCCTCGCACAATATTTCAGCTATTGTCGAGGGTGGTGCATTTGTAGGATCTTATAGTGTATCCCATTATGAGTTCAAATTCTGCCGGAATCATCATTGACTGTTATACTTCACTGCTTGATAGAAAAAAGTACCTGTCAAGTATTGAGGTCAATATTATTAACTATGCAGACCCACTCGAATGAATTTAAGGCTTCTTGCCTATATCAGAAAGTATTAGTATTTCTTCTGAGTAAATGAACAGACATTTGTCTTTTTAAAGCACACTCACTTCCAAACTATTTTTCTAATGGCTTTAAGATAGTTGTTCTAGTTGGTGAATGTATAAAACTATTTCCTCTTTTAATGCTTATTGGTTGTGGTTATGTGCCATCGAAAGTAAAAATCTGTTTCTCCCTACCCCTAAAAATCTTCGTCTCTTTGTTCATAATGTATATTCTTTCAATTTTTTATTGGTTCCAGTCAGATGGAACTGCTTCTATAATCTCCCAGGAAACGTAATATATTTATAATATGTTGAATTTATATTAATTCATTTTTTTTTTTTTTTTTTCTAAAATGCATGAAAACTTCACTGTAATTCTCAATCTATAAAGCTATTTTGATCTGTGCCCTATATTTCAATAAATTTTCTTTATCATTAAGTTTCGGTTTGGCACATCAGACTCTACAAAGACCCGTATAAGGAAAAAGCAGATGAATTTTGTAAGGTTGGTACTCGTTTCGAAGCCATTTTGTCATACGTAAAATGAAATGAATTGAATAAGAATCAGACTTGTGGATCTAAGACAATTCTCTGTAAGGCATTTCGCCGTAGGACAATTGGCCGTAGGACTATTTGCCGTAAGGACATTTTGTAATAAAAATAAAAAATAATGACGGTCATACACTTTATCTAAAAATAATGAAAGTCATACACTTTATTTAATAAGTTAAGCTAAAAAACTAAAAAGTTAAAAATCATGTAAGTTCATTACAATTGCATGCAAATAATGTCCTTGATTTTGATCGTAACCTCTAGCAATGCTTAGTATGCGCTTATAAGCATCTTTGTATTTTTTGTTGGTTGCGGTTTCTCTTCTTGCTGCATCGTTCACCGTCTTTTTAGAAAGAGGTTTTCTCAAGACATTGAGAAATGATCTTTCTCACATTTAAATCACCTTTCTGTTTTTAAATTATCATTTTAGCAATTACCGAAAATGACTACTGTAAATACTGTGCCTTTATCTACCTTATTTAATTAACAACACAATTTCAAGTTTCTGAGCTTTACGGTAAAATGTTCTTGCAGCAAAATATCTATATGACGAATAGTGCTACGGCGAATTTGTTTACGGCAAATCATCCGGTCATCCAGACCTCAACTTTTTCAGTTATAGTAATGTTGTCAGTTTCTTCCTTAAAACTACTTATCCAACAAGCAGGTCCTACACACACACACTTTCTCACTCACATAATACAAAGCTAGGTACACTTATAATCACTAATTACACTCATACATATTATACGTATATGGATGTTGTAACGCTCACGTATATACAGTTATTCTTTTACTTGTTTCATCCATAGGGATGCTGCTGTTCTGGGACACCATCTTGAAGACTTTAGTCAACCAAATCGCCCCTGTGCTATATGTGTGTGTATAATTTTTAAAATTTTTTTATTTAGCAATGTGAGAAGACAGAGTTGTTGTTTAGCATCAGTCAGCCATTTTACTTATTTTGCTCCCTTTTTATCGAACCACAGTTTTCGTCTATCAAATTCACTGGGAAGGCATTAATTAGTAGAGAACACCTACCCATAGAATTATAGAGCTGGAGTCGTATGTTTCAGGAGAAAAATTATTTTAAAAGAATTATTTCCATATATACGCTCTCGCGACGCTATCCGTTGTTTTATTGTGGGCCATATTCTGAAGAGACGAATGTCCATTCTGATTGACGCACAAATTAATTTTAATGTTGCCACATTGTGGAAAATGAAAGCTGCATCCCTTTAAAGGTAAGTGCTAAGTGTTGCACTATATTTTTCATGCAAAAAAAAAAAAAAATCAACGCTTAAATATTGGAATTTTCTTTTTTAAAATTTGAATCTATTAGAAAGGAATAAAAGTTGTACTTTGATTCAAAATTGTTCTTTCGATTCTTTATTATAAATATAGATATCTTCAGTTCTATTAAAAAAAAACTCGTTTATATATATTTTTTTGCGACTTCATATTTATGGCTTCAAATTTATTGACAGCTCATGCATGATGTCATATCTAACCACATCTACTTTAAACAGAAAAAATGCGGCGACATTCTGTTATTTAGATGTTGCACATGATAATGGACCAAAGACCAATGTTTCTGCATATCACACAAGAGCTTATAATAACAGAGTTAATGGTATATACAAAAGAAATTATTGTATATTGATATACACATCGGCAAATGAATTTGTAAAACGGCGCAATTATTAGACAGACTTTAAAATATCGACTATCCTTACACATTTGGAATGTTTTTTTATTCATTCCCATAAATACTAATGTTCCATCTAAATATATAAAGCTGGTAATTCCCTTGCACACCCATAAGTTTTGTTTTAGAGAACTGAGACCCTACTTCATTCCACTTTGAGATAAGATACAAACTACTGAAGTTCCTTTAACGTAGAAAGAAAAGTTGTTACTGTTCGTTCTAGATATATACTCCTTTCTGTCCCGCTGTCTGAGTTGAGATAAGGTATTTATATTAGCTTCTGCATCTCATATAAAACTCAAAGATTTTTGAAGATAGAGCAATAGGTTGTTAAATGTTTTGTTGTCGTTGAGTATATTGTAAAGCAATAATCCCGAAAAGTTGTTGGATCCTTAAGTGAAGATATGTGGTGTTAATCTCGCTTAAATGTATTCTAAGTAAAGCCACACTTAACCAAACGCTCTATGGTACACATCCTATCACCGGTGGTGTGTTGTCATTTTGACCAGTCAGTCAAGCAGGTACTAGGAGGTGTTCTTCACCTGAAGCAGTAGATGTTCAAATCTTTTTAGTTTGCAGTGTTATATTAAAAACTTCTCAATTTTGGATGATAATGGTAGTCATTAAGATTATGATTAGTCTAGTTTTCAACTATGGAGCTTCCTTCCTGAAATTAACTTCTTTCTTTACATGGAAGAAAATTGAAACCGTGGCGTTCATTTCATTCCGAAGTCTTGGTAATATGAAATAAATCTGCATCAGCTGGCATTTGAAAGTAGTTTACAGACAAACTTTCAACCTCAGAATTCTAAAATATATTCATTTTTGTCTTTTTTGATGACACACTGGAACATTTAGCCAAAACAGTCTAAGTTTATTAGTGTTAGTGAAGAATTAAAGTATGTTCTGTTACTGGAAATGACATGTAAGGTGTTTTAATGTAGAAGGAGAAATAAATTTTGATAGCTGTTGCTTTAGCAAGATTATCAGTGACATAAAATAGTTTGAACTGTGGATCGACACAGATTTGCAGACTTGTCTTTCTTCAAAATTACTTAGCTTTAGCCTAACTCTAAAATCTCAGAAGAAACGTCCAAGAGATCAGAATTATGAAACATTAACTGAATAAAACCATATTAATGGCTTCCATAGTTTATAGAATCAAAAAGTATCCTTGTTTTAGATCACAGACCTGAAGCAGCGTTGACATAATCTTCCAAGGGTCAGTAGAGTATGCAGGGCTTGATAATACTTTAGGAGTCATAACGGAAGGGACTATAGACGATCAAGAGTTCCTTCAGTGATTGACAAACGAAAAATATTTGCAGACGCTGATTAAATCTGTTTGATCTTCGCACACCAAAGTAACTGGATAAATAAAATATATTTTGTGGGGAATTTCAACCATGTTTCGTGGTCTGCTACCACAACAGCTCCTTTATAGGATCCAGTTAGCTCAAGACATCATCAGGAGGAACCACGTCTGGTTTCGGCCCCTACTCCTCTACCGTTTTGACGTGGCGGGGCCACCCCCTTTCGGAGGTGTCTTCGGCTCTGGTGTTGGGTGCATGTCTTCTTTCACTGTTTGTGACTGTTCTAATTCAACTGTGGGATGTCCCTCGCTATGGTTATTTTCCAGGAGGTTCTGGCCACACGTCTTACGGTTCATCAACCCGCGTTGTTGAATTACTTTCTTCTGACATACCTTCCCTTGGTGGATTAGGATCCAGTTAGCTCAAGACATCATCAGGAGGAACCACGTCCGGTTTCGGCCCCTACTCCTCTACCGAGTGACTTCAAGTTCAATATCCTTCAGCATCAATAAAAGTATTCTGAGGTCAAGTCATTTGACTATTCTTACTCTTCCATCATATGCACTATACTATTTACTAATGAGATATATACATAAGCTTTTCTTTGTAATTAGTATCTTACTAGTATTGAAAAAGATCTGTCTTTAGAAAGTCAACAGCTCTTTACCGATTGCTAATACTATTTTACCTGCCGCTCTCAATTCAATGTGTTAGACACCAAACAATTTTTTATATCAACGAGCCAGTTCTCCTTTGCAACTTTTTACTGAACGAAATGACTAGAATACATCTCAGAACCTGTTCCCGAAAGAAATCCACTCTCCAAAGACCGACAACTAATCGAATTTATAACTTACATTTCAAAGTGACGATTTGGTGCATCGAATGGTAGTGAAATCATTTATGTACACTTTGTATTAACACTTGTCCCTCTAAGTTCAAATTCCGCTGTGGTAAAATTCTCATTTTATTCTTTTAGGATAATTAATATCACCATATTATATATGTACGGAGATGGATTAGATTAACAATATTCGCTCCCTAAAAAAGACAGCGAGCTGGCAGAAACGTTAGCACGCTGGGCGAAATGCTTAGCGGTATTTCGGCTGTCTTAACGTTCTGAGTTCAAATTCTGCCGAGGTCAACTTTGCCTTTCATGTTTTCGGGGTTGATAAATCAAGTACCAGTTGCATACTGGGGTCGATATAATCGACTGCTCCCCCCCCCCCCCCCCCACCAATTTCGGGCCAAGTGCTCTGAGTAGAAAAGAATATTCACTCCCTGAAAGATATACGAAGACATAAGTTCCAGTTAAGACTTTTTAGAACAAATTCGATTCGTCATTGCATTAATTTCAACGAACCTATTTTCAAATAGAATATTTGTTTGATAATCATTTTATTGGAAAAGACGTTTTAATATCTTCTCGGTAAGGTTGTGCTGTATTTCACCAAAACATTCAGTGCAATGATGTCGTACTATCTCGGCCAATTCTATTGCGAGAAGTCTTAATGAAATTGTATGGCAAACGTACATTCTTGGGTATTAGCAAAATATGTCATACTTAGAAGGCATTGTGTTCCAGGATGGTCGTTCGGTGATCCAATTTGTAATTATGTATTGCATCTGAGCCACCTCCTCTAAATATTTGTTAGTGTAGTAGTCATACAGAAAATGCAAACTCTTAGGCTTTTAGAATTACTGGTGATAATCCAATACAGAGACAAATTCTAAAATTACAAGCTAAAAATCATATTCGTGTATATACTTACATGTGCTTAACGTGAGTAAAAAATATGTTTAAGCCAATCAATATTACACCTGTATTGAAAAGAAAAAACCGTTAGCTTCAAATTTTCCTGCGCTTTTGTTTTGCATTTTTGCGTCAACTGTTTAGTAGAACAATTGCAATCACGCCTTTAGTAACACTCAACACAAAATGAATCAGAAATCAAAACAAAAGCTAACAATCAAATAAACAATGAACACAGCTGAAGCTAGCGGGGAAAACAAAGTAAACTTAAAACAAATATTATCGAGATCAAAATGTTAAAGGAAACAAACACAAATGTAAAGCAGGTGATTTGGTATTGTTAGAAAGGTTTTAAAACATAAGGGTATAAGTGTATATATAGCTGTATAGATGACAGGAAATATAAACTTCGCATATCGATGGCACAAGTGGTATATTATAAGGATGTCTCAAAGTTTAAGTGGAATGAAATATTTTGAATAAAAAGCAAAAACCCCTAATTTGTGGCTTTGTCATATACTATAATACTCTGTGATAAAAATCTGAAAACCATGATTCTCATTCCCTCATTGTTCTGGAATAAGGTATTTCGTGTGGACTAATAAATGTTTGAAGACCATTGACTTTTTAAAAACTTATTTGGACAGATGAATGGCAGAATGGTTTGCAGTATACTACCACGGCCACTCTTTGCCTGCATGGACATTCACGATATTCATGCAAGCATCGACTTGTTTTAATATAATGTATGTGTACTGCTATGATATTTGTTTAAAATATTACAGGAGTGCCCAAGATATGCAGAGTCGTAACGGTGTCCCTACGACTTGAGAGTCCCATTACCACAACGATATGTACAAAAATATTAGCATATATAAATGTGTGTGTGTGTATATATATATATATATATATATATATATACACACGCACATTTAAACATTGGAATGCTTTCAATATGTTTGTAATCTGCTTATGCATATATTTATGCTCATGTATATGCAGGGTGGTTTTAAAACACACCCATTACACATTAATATTTTATTTTCATTTATTGGAAAGAGATATTTTTTTTTAGAATGGAGAGAGAGAGAGAGAGAGGAGCTGTTACCTTGTCACAAAGCTATAAACTGATTCAGGGTGGAAGGGGTTGAAATTAATTTGTCTTCTGAACATACTCGCAACGGATGTCTTTTATCAAACCCAAAGGAATGGAAATAATAATAAAAATAAACAAGGGCGTTTACTTTTTGTTTAACCATCTTGTACATATGAATGTACATATGTCTATAAAATGTTATTATTGGTATTACTGAAAGTGGCGAGTTCTAGCTTGCCGTCTCGAGTTCAAATGCCGCCGAGGTTGACTTTGCCTTTCATCCTTCGGGGTCGTCGAAATAAGCATCAGTCAAATACTGGGTGGGGGAGGATTGATGTAATCGACTAGCCTCCTCCCTCAAAATTTTAGGCCTCGTGCCTTTAGTAGAAGGGAGTTTAGTCGGTGAGATGGCGGAATGGTTAGTACGTTGGACAAAATGTTTACCGATATTTCTTTCGGATGTTTACCTTCTCTGTTCAAATCCCACCTCGATCAACTTTGCCTTTCATCTTTTCGGGGTTGATAAAAATAATGTACCAGCTAAGCCCTAATGTCAATGTAATCACCTACCCTACCTTCATTACTGCTACCTTGTGACAAAAATTAAGAATAGTTATAATTCTAAGGGCGAGGAAGCGTCTGAGAAATGTTTTGCAACATTTGTACTGCCTCTTTACATTCCGAGTTCAAATCCAGACTAGGTTTACTTTGCTTTCACGCTGTCTAGGTCGATAAAATAAGTACTAAGGTGTATATAGTCGACTATACCTTTTCCCCAAATGTCAGGACTTGTACCTGTACGCATGTCTGAACGTATGTATGTATGCATGGTGGAAGGGGAGGAATGGGAGATATGTAGACGAAAGAGAAAAAAGTATAATGTATAAAATTCCCATATCTATAGTAGCAGCAACGACATTTTAATGCAAATACTATCGTTTTCAGTCCTATCAAATTAACAAGTCATCTTCTGGCTTCAGGAAATTAATAGGCACTCTTGTTGAAACTGGTGAAAACACAATGGTTAAATACTTCTAATTTAACCTCTTAAAGGTATCACTTGTTCATAAGAGCTGGCCTGTTAGGTGCATGTGTCAATCAAGTTAGATAGTGGAGGCAAAATATATAATGAAAAAGATCAGGAAGCTACGTATAGGGTATCAGGTTATCTTTAGAATTAACTCAGTTCAACTGTGCTTAATGGGTATTATAGTAATTATAGGTGTTAAATATTGCCTTAAAAGCAGAGAGCGTCAGGAGTTGATAGAAAGATGAATAATGGGAAACGCTAAGTAAAAGAATATCATTGTAAATACTGTGGTCATGAGAGTTGTTTCATTGTAACTGCGGAAATAATTGTGTTTTTATTGAATATATAAAAGAGTCCCTAGTGTTACGATCGACTAGCCGATTTTATAATGTTTCTCGCACGTCTCCAGGTACATCGAAAAATATTTCGTTTACTGCTTTTTCTTAGTTCAAGTCTTCTATTTGTGTGTTGAAGGAAACGGATAATTACCTTTCCAGAGGATCTTGCATTAAATTACTTCCGTTTAAGTCAAAACACCCACCAATGCTTCAATGACCAATCTCATTATACATGATTACTGAGAGCATCCTTAGATTTCTGTGAGTATTGGAAAGAAATTGAAAGATTCGCTACAGAACAAATCGTAATTCATAAAACTAGTTTCATAAGCTAGTCTACGTATTGCTTTATCTAAGTGGATGTATGTGTACAGATAAATTTGATTTTGTCACATTATAGTTCCATTTTATAAGAATCATTATTTTAGTAATTTCAGTTCTGTAGTGCAGCAAGCAATTTTTGTTTGTTGTTTTGTTCAAACTTCAATTGCTATATTGCGATCGGGTTAAGTAGAAGTCTTATTTTGGAAGATACATGTTTCCTGTTAAACTGTTCATGGTATTCTATTTAAATAAATGAATAGAAACTAAATGTTGGCAAAGCTTAGTTGTAGAAATTGAAACATACTGTGGTTTATTACGTTGACGAAATCATGAATTTTAATTTTTTATTAAATCATGAATACAGGTTACGTTTGGATATAATATCTACGGTTAGAAAATATTTTTCATGAAGTAACATAAAATAGGTAGGTCTGTAAACTACCTGCACGTCGGTGCGTCGTGTTCTCGAGCAAAAACATTTCATTTCACGTTGGTTCGACTGAAAATAAGTCCCAGCAATAACTGGAGTCAGACCTGCGACAGACTGCTGTCCCGTTCAGGAAAAGGAAGAATATTGTACTTTTGGTGTAAAGGAAACTAGGTTACGCTCCGGCTCTGTTGACTCGTGACAAACGTAGGACTCTAGAAAAATGATTAACTCGACTGAATTCTGCTTGAAATAGACAAAATGTCATTCTGAATATAATTTTCAGATCAAATTTTCAATACATTTGTTTCAATATATTGAGCATTAATTTCTTACATTAGTACTTGACTTGTAACAAGAGGATTTTATTGGGAAGAGATATGGTCAGTTCTATCGACCTTGTAAAAGTCTACTACTTAACGAGAGCGCATGAAAAGAAAATAAATTCAGATTATACAAGAGCAAAATTAAAGTGTAAAACACACACACACACACACACACACACACACACACACACACACTCACACGCACTTGGTTTTCCGTCGGTTTCGACGATGAGGATTCAAGTGTTCAATGACTCAAATTACCTTCACAGTGAATTAAAGTGTAACTGTTTTAAAAAATATAAACGCTACAAAACATTGAAAAGTATGTAAAATAATACTTGAGGTCGAAAATAAACAAAAAAATTTACAATAAGCCATTAGAAAATATCTTCTCTTTGCGTATCTTTATTAAACTTGCTTCTTATATGGATAATACTTTTTAACAGTATTGACTGTATTCCAGTAAATCTGGGATAATTCTCTGTATTCCAATGGATACTATTGATGAAAGGAATAGGATATGATGTAATGTTGTCAAGTGACTGAGATGGTCTTGAAGATTACCTTCTGGTATCAAGTATAGTCACTAGAATTGGTAGGGTTGAGAAAATCTGTATCAACATTAGCGGTACACTGTAAGAAATTGAATGTTTAACTAAACAAAGATTTAGTAATAAAGGTAATCAGTACTCTTGTATTCTAAAACTGTGATGCATCAATTATTTCTACGACTAATTTAATAGCACTGCGTTCTCTTTCACTTTGGATATTATGTATTTTCAAATGCAATGTATGAATTATCTACTAAATACTTTATGTATTTAAAGGAATAAAGTGACTAACAATACATTGAGCTCTGCACGGTGTTATCATCTATGTGGAAATGTGAAAGATTGCAAAAGTTGATAAAACATAATCAGTATATAAAAATAAATATCGTAGCAATATACTATACTAGTTTCAAGAATAATCCAAGAGACTGATTGAAAAGATCTAGAGTGATATATAAAGTACTGATAGATAGGAACGATCGATATGTACAGATTATAGAAATTAATAGACTAGATAGTGTTCTCAGCAACAGTACGAGATTTAAAGTTCAGGTTTAAAACAGACAAAAGTGCATATATGAACAACTTATGAATAATATAAAAATTCTGTTCAACAATAATTCTATAACGTAAAATTTATACTTGATGCATTTAATTGCTTCATATTTGTTGACGATGGAAATTTAGTCAACCAGTCTGGGTCTCTTTTCGAATTAATTTAGAATTTTTGCTTCACAGTGATGAAGTTGAAGCTATTAACTCACAAACTACTGGATCAAACTTTTGAGCCCACCATGGTATGCTAAATATGCTAAAGTATACATATTGTCAACTCAGCCTTGCAGCGTAAGACAGTTTTTTAAAAAAGTATTATGAATATACGAGCAGAGCTATATATACAGTGAGAGAAAACATCAAACACACACTTCAACACATAAACTATCAAATTTTGGCGTATGTTGTATGTACGCATGCATAAGCACACACACACACACCTTCTACATCATACATACTCCAGATGAAAGTTGTCATTCCTGTTTATCAGGTAGTATATATCTTGTATTTTACTTGTTCTGTTAGTGATGACAAGTGTACCAGAGAGAGACAACATCGGGAGTTTAACGTCTGATGAACAGTAAAAAACACAAAAACAAAATGCCTTCCATGTTATCCGTGTATTCGTACATCACACTAATTTCACATTTTTTGTGTGTTCGTTTTGCACACAATGCTACTCTAATAGGTTGTAATTCTGAGTGTTGTTTGTAGTCAACATATATTCCATATATATTGACCTCAGAAAAGAAAAGTCATCTCTGGTAAAAAGAAAAAAAAACAAAACAAATTTATGGAGACATAAAAGTAGTCAATACAGATGCCTTACATATTCACCACCGTCTATTCCTGGTGATTGTTAAGTATAAGGATTTCTTAAAGTAGGTAATTAAGCTTGTGTGTGTGTGTGTGTGTGTGTGTGTGTGTGTGTGTGTGTGTGTGTGTGTGTTCCCAAAATTAAAAATAAACCGTAAAACATCACAATTTACACATTGGAAAAAAAAAATTAAGGCGAGTAGTTTAATATATGTTCAATAAATACGCAATAGCTTATGTGAAGGCAAGTTTATTTTGTTAATTTACGATCGAATTTTCTAAGGCGGCGAGCTGGCGAAAGCGTTAGTGCGCCGGGCGAAATGCTTACCGGTATTTCATCTGCCGCTACGTTCTGAGTTCAAATTCCGCCGAGGTCGACTTTGCCTTTCATCCTTTCAGGGTCGATTAAATAAGTACTAGTTACGCACTGGTGTCGATATGATCGACTTAATCCGTTTGTCTGCCCTTGTTTGTCCCCTCTGTGTGTAGCCCCTTGTGGGCAGTAAAGAAAATAGAAACGTTAGCACGCCGGGCTTAACAGTAGGTCGTCTATCCTTACGTTCTGAGTTCAAATTCCACCGAGTTCAACTTTTCCTTTCGATAAAGTAAGTACCAGTTGCGTACTGGGATTGACCTAGTCGAATGGCCCCTCCCCGCCAAAAGTTTTGGGCCTTGTGCCTAGAGTAGAAATAAAATTACCAACATGATTTTAACCTTAGTCTTCTTGAAGTTTACGAAGACAATCTCGTTATTTTTCTTTTATGTTTCCAGGTCGAATCGTATGCTTTCTATTTTGAAAGTCGCTGCAGTCTCGGGCAAAGCAATTCAAAGTATGATTATGCAAAAGTATACCATATAAAGTATCAATTTACAAAGTCTAAGAAAATCTTCATCTATTTCTTCTTTTTTTTTATTTGTCTGATACTAAAATAACATTTCACAATAAAAGTATTTTCTCCTTAAGTATTGTGTTCGTTAATTAAAAAAGAAGACGCTATATTCAACATCATAATCCAATTT
The DNA here is from genome assembly GCF_046866305.1 of Octopus bimaculoides. NCBI lineage: Eukaryota > Metazoa > Mollusca > Cephalopoda > Octopoda > Octopodidae > Octopus > Octopus bimaculoides. The sequence goes on along the minus strand of NC_142930.1, from coordinate 9,954,845 downwards.
TCAAGCAAAACAATGTCATATCACATTTAATTATATACAGCATAAATATTCTGCAGGTGTATGGAGAAAGAGATACATATAGA
>NC_142930.1:9944762-9949762 GCF_046866305.1 Octopus bimaculoides | reverse complement strand
CTGCTACAGCCACGGGCCGACCAAAGCCGTGCATGTCTTTGTCTTTCTTCCCGGCATCTACCACTGCTTGACAGTCGGCGTTTGCTTACGCCTCCATAACTTAGCGGTTCGGCAAAATGATTCAATACAATAAATACCAGACTTTAAAAAGATTCGTTTGACTAAACGCTTCAAGGCAGTGCTCAAGCATGACTGCAGTACAAAACTGGAAGAGTGTAAAAAATAAAAGGTAAAAAGATAGAAAAATATTGCGACTAGCTTCGAAAACTTGAGCACACCTGCAAAGGATACGCGGCACATGAGCGTACCGTAACTCAGTGGTTGAAAACTTCTGTACTATCCGCTGTTCAGATAGTACTAGAGTCTTATCAAATTTTTCATGTATGATTATTAATTATAGAGCACCAATGGGATATGATGATGCATCGGATATAAAAACTACTCTGAGGTTAAACCAGAATTTGTTAAAGAAGCCTCAAAATGAGATGCTAGTGAAAAAGAAACGACAATATCAATGATCCTAGTGTGTGGTAAAAAGAAATGTTTCGGATAGTTTCTCGGTATATATTTAACGGGCATATACTTGAAGATGGTAGCTTTGGAGATATACAAAATGTGCTAAAGATATTAAATTACTGGCGCGACTTGGGAATATGTACTGGAAGACGTTAGTCTCATGTGTTCACTGCACTATCATTGCAATCTGGTTGAAGAAGAAAAGGAATTTGGGATAGATGATGTATAGTATGCTACTCTTTCAATGCTTCACTGCAAATAAAATGAGATTAGCCTTATGCTCCAGGGATTAAGGAAGTAGGAAATATATGCCTGTCTTTTACTATGTCAAACTGATGCAAATTTTACAGCCAGTATATGTGTATGTATAGGTGTGCGTACTCACGCGAACACAGACACACACACGCTCACACACTCACACACACAAATACAAAAATGTACATATACTCGTATACATACATTTTTTATACATACACTTACACACGCACACACAAACTCACGCATATATATCGTATGGAAAGGGAATCTATTATTGGTGACATTCATGCCTTTCCCAGGAGTATTTATGATATAAGAAAATAAAATGGCTTGAAATGGTAATAACTGAGTCATCGACTCGGAATGTAAGGGAATAAAGTGACATACTAAGGACCTCAGCAATATGACCGGGTTAACTATCTACATACATGTACACACACACACACACACACATTTTACATACATATGTATACACATAGACACACAAATACTTGGGATAAACAATTATATACTGAAGGTGCTGCTGCAGTCCGACTTGAAGGAGTAAATATCCCAACAGGCGCTGAAGTAGTTCTGTAGGTGTTTCAGCCCACCACTACACCAGAGAACCAGGGCCACCTACTGATATAGGTGTTGAAACTTCTGTACAACAAACAGCTCAACATTTGTAGCCAGATATTTCTGTAAACGTCGATGCTTGAATTTATTCGAAGGGTATTCTTTACTATATTAGCCGCACCAGGTGTTGTCCTCCACTCTCTCTCTTTCTCTCTCTCCCTCTCTTTCTCTTTCTCTCTCTCCCTCTCTTTCTCTTTCTCTCTCTCCCTCTCTTTCTCTTTCTCTCTCTCCCTCTCTCTCTGTGCCCCCCCTCTCTCTCTCTCTCTCTCTCTCTCTCTCAAGTCAGATATGGTAGCTAGCTTTCTGCACAGCTTCTGAAAATTTCATCGAAATTTATTTTCACTGCATTGTAGCTAGTACAAGACTCTTGAGAAGCGAATGGACGCTTGTTCCAATAAATCCTATCTTCAAAAAAAAAAAAAGGCTTTGTTGCCTTCCGTTTATTTTCGCATAAACCAGACAACTCACTGAATCTTCTGTCTTCCCTACCAAATGTATCATTGATGTTCGTCTTCTAGCTCTGTTATTTTTACAATATGACTAGGACATGTCTTTCGGTTAGAAAAAAAAAATGAGTGATATTTAAGGCCAAGTTTTACTGCCACTTCCCTCGTACCCTTCCACTTTGGATTGAGCTTCTTTTTCAGAGGAACTAGGCTTCGCAGCATATACCTGCCGAGCAAAGTTTTATCGGCTAACTTTCCGCTTTCTCAACTTTCGGTATATAAATTCTTTTTATTCTTTCTTCATCAGCCATTACTGTAAGCATATATTATACCACCATGTGTATCTGTATTGCAGGAGAGTAGGCAACAAGGGATTATTTGTTTCATTTTTCCAGCTTTCCCGCTTCTGCACAGATCATGCTTGATTTTCTAATGATTTAGGTTTACGGGATTAAGAAACATGTCGTAGACGGAGCCGACCAAAAGATTGGTTCTGGCCATCTTTTCATCATAATTTTCATCATAACTCTTCTTGAGTCACACACGCTCTCCGTTGACTACATTACACTCAATCCATATTAATATTACTCGCATCTTCCTTGAATCCACTGTCCCTTTTCTATGCTCATAATGTGATATAGTCTAATCTTAAAATTTCCGAGACCTTCACAATCGGTTCATGTAGGTTCCTCTATGTCACCATATTCTAGAGATACAACAAAATTCTCCGTCGCCTCAGATGCAATCAGTTTTCTCCTACTCTTAACCTCTGGTTGTCAGGAATGAATGACATTATAGAGTCAGTATCTAACCACTTACCGAGTACTGATGGAATAGATAATTCCAGAGGACCATTTTTATTGTACACATGCACAGGTCTATGGTTAATTTAACCAATGGTCATTGCAATCTGGTGTACAGTGTAAACTGCATACACTTGTGTGAGGGCAATGTCTTGTCATTAGTGAAGCGTCCATCCTCTGTCAATTCTGGATTTGATCCCTTCACATTTATCGTCAAATAACCTATAGTACGTCTCGCCTTGCTCTTCACAGACACATACATATGGTAGACAAGATTTCTCCTGCAATATTCTACTTAATTTAAGGCGGCGAGCTGGCAGAAACGTTAGCACGCCGGGCGATATGCTTAGCGGTATTTCGTCTGCCGTTACGTTCTGAGTTCAAATTCCGCCGAGGTCGACTTTGCCTTTCATCCTTTCGGGGTCGATAAATTAAGTACCAGTTACGCACTGGGGTCGATGTAATCGACTTAATCCCTTTGTCTGTCCTTGTTTGTCCCCTTTGTGTGTAGCCCCTTGTGGGCAATAAAGAAATAAGAAACGTTAGCACGCCGGGTGAAATGCTTAGCGGTATTTCGTCTGTCTTTACGTTCTGAGTTCAAATTCCGCTGAGGTCGACTTTACCTTTCATCCATTCGAGGTCGATAGATTAAGTACCAGTTGCGTACTGGAGTCGATCTAATCGACTGGCCTACTCCCCCAAAATTTCGGGCCTTATGCCTAGAGTAGAAAAGAATATTCTACTTAATTTCTTTCTGCTTCCCTTTTGGTGAAGATTACACTCCGCGATTTATTTAGGTAACTTCCAAGAGCTTGAGGGAAACATATGTGTAAAAAGACTACGTCAGATACAAGGGCAGAAGATATTCTATCACCATTTTCGCGTACCAAAACATATACAGAAAGTAACAAAGTATGTGGATATAGCTTGGCCACAGAATATTTTAAAACAAATCTTTTAGTCTTTACTTCTTTTAGTCATGGAAATATGACCATACTGGAGCACTGCTTTGAATAAATCGTTTTTTTCTTTTTGCAAAGTGCTATGTTGCAAGACGTAAAGAAAGAACGGTTGTCAAGCAATGTGAAGGAAAACAGAAACGCACTCACGAACAGTGACACATTGATACGACGAGCTTTCAAATAGTTTTAACTGACTAAATTTGCTCACAAGGCATCGGTCGGTTCGGGCCATTAGGAGACGGCATTTACACGAAGCGCCACGTAGTGGAGCTGAACCTGAAACCACATGATTGCAAAGCGAATTCCTTAACCACTTAGCTGAGTATGCGCCTATGTCTAAAATTTCAAAGAATTACATCAAAAGTGACTGTTCTAAAATAAGAGAATCAAAGGAAAAAGAAACATGAATTAATAACTTCACAGACAACCAATTCACTCGGAGACCGCACCCACAGGAAATTCAAAGTGGATACACATACAAAGACTTTTCTCTTTCTGAAGATTGTTACCGCGGAAATATAAAATCTAAAGGTCTTGAATCTGTGATAAATAGACACACAAGCTACATCTCTCTACTTATAAATACACACACACACACGCACACACACACGCACACACACACACGCACACACACACACACACACACACACACACGCACACACACACACACACACACACACACACACACACACACACACACACACACATTCTTTAACTTCTATCACTCATTGGATTGCAGACATGGGTATATCTTTGAAGATTTTTTTTTAGTCGATCAAACACGGCTTATTTTAGGTCTGGTACATATAGTGCGTGCGTGTGTGTGTGTGTGTGAGTGTGTGTGTGTGTGTGTGTGTGTGTGTGTGTGTGTGTGTGTGTGTGTAGGATGAGCTTCCGCCCAGTTTCCGTCTTTTAAATTTACGCACACCGGCATTGGTTGGACGGGTTTCTAGTTGTAAAAAGTTGCACCGAGTGCTGCACACCGCACGGTTTGACTAAATCCAACACCACAGTTGCAAAGCGAACTTCTTAACCACTGAACAATGCCTGTGACCAATTATATATATAAAAAATGAGAACAAATATATTTAATGCATTCACATTTTTATTTGGAAGCGTCACCATGTCATTCCATTAGAGTTTCCCGCTCGTAACCGATTCCTACAGCGTGTTACAGCCTAAGTTGCAATTCTGAAATCTGGCAAAATTTGCTTGTTTGCAAGTGTGTGTGTGTGTGTGTGTGTGCGTGTGTTTGCGCATATGTGTGTGCATGTGTGTGTGTGTGCATGTGTGTGTATGTGTATGCGCGAGTGTGTGTGTGTATGTGCCTTTCCGGTTGGTAAATCAGATAAATGAAACACTACAGCATGTGCTATATATACAGGTATACCTCAATT
>NC_142930.1:9912262-9939762 GCF_046866305.1 Octopus bimaculoides | reverse complement strand
TCCTCACTGAATAGTCAACATCGCCCACTTAGTAGCAATGGGTTTCTATTCAAATAGGCTTGCATAACAATCTGTACAAGTGAGATGTTCTACAGGCCTCTAAAGAAGTTTCCACGAAGCTCTAAGTTTCAGCGCGAGAATTTTTGGTGATGCGTTGTCTTTTCATAGAATTTGATGATTTATTTCACAAAAATTATATTCATCATTTTGGAAATAATAATTAATGTTTTTAAATTAATATATTTTCTCTAAAACAATTCCGACTTTATTAACCGTCTTTTTAAATTTAGAGTGGTTTGTCCTGTTTGAAAAATATAGATATGGATCAGTGATGTTTTAAAATATAAGGGTTTCACGGGAAAATAAGTTTGGAAATGTTTGCGATAGAGCAAAAGGAAAATTTCCAGTGAATTGAAACCGTACGTTTTACATCGCGACGCCAGTAATTTCATTCATCTCGTACTGAATAACACAATTCCCCCAAACTGACTCATATAATATAAGTTTCGTTTTAGTCAAATAAAAATAAATCAGTATTTTGTATAGTTAATATTTAAACATGTAAAATAAGCTGATGGTGATCGAGTTCTGAATTTTCTTTCGATACTTGTTTGAAGGTTTTTTGTTTTAGCTTATGTTCTCATGAAAAGAATTTAGTGTTTCTTTTTCCACTAAAAATATGGAGCTTTTTGAGTTGACACCAGTGAACTTTAATACCCACCCACCAAGTAATGGCCTTTAAATCTAATAACCATTAGTTATTATTTATTAATTAACTTGTCTCAATAGTTGAAAAAAAAATCTCGTTTTCAGTAAGCAAGTTACTGATATCCATTTTAAAAATATCAAGTTGCTATTCAAATAAGACAGAAATACAGTAATTGATAAAAAATTTTCCTTTCATTTACAGTGCAATATTTGAACTATAGTAGTTCTCTTTCATCACCGCTCAAGAACGATATGTAATGAAGAGGTAAAACAAGGGAGCATTTGTTACATCTTATGGTCTTGGCTGTTTCTTAACTACACGCATTAGCTAAATTACCGGTCTTTGGCCAGTTTGGATCAAACACGCAGACACACGCACACGCACGCACACATAAATTGTCTGGATATAGAGCAAGAGAGAGTGTCATTAGGTACGACTATGAAGTACGTCTGCTTTGATATTCGTGTGATCTCTCAAATACTAATGAGTCTGATGATAGTGTTTGATGTTGCGCAAGTTTGAAGGAGCTAGAATACTATCACACTATCAGGGCACATTTGTCGCAATCTATCTATCTATCTATCTATCTATCTATCTATCTATCTATCTATCTATCTATCTATATACACACACACAATTATATGCATATGCACGTGCGCGCAAACATGCGCACTTACACACATACACATAAGGACTAACTAGCAAGGCGGTGAGCTGGCAGAAACATCAGCACGCCGGACGAAATGCTTAGCGGTATTTCATCTGCCGCTACGTTCTGAGTTCAAATTCCGCCGAGGTCGACTCTATCTTTCGGGGTCGATTAAATAAGTACCAGTTACGCACTGGGGTCGATGTAATCGACTTAATCCCTTTGTCTGTCCTTGTTTGTCCCCTCTGTATGTAGCCCCTTGTGGGTAGTAAAAAAAGAATAACACATAAGGACTAACATAAACATATATATTCTATTTATTTTCCCGTACACATTGATTCATATTTCTAAAGATGTGGTGAGAGATAAATTATGCACACACGCACCTCACTATAATCAGTAGGCAAACCGGGTGAAATACAGTTACCATTTTCGTGTCACTGGAAAAGGCCAAACAGGCCGAAATGCATCTGGCGATCCTGCTGACCGATGCTGGGACGAATTTTTGTTTTCCTCCAGTGTTTAATGTGTTTATAACACACTACTTCCATAAGATATCTCAGGACAAATGCCACAGTAACTGACCTATCAACAGTGTATATACATTAGATATGATACCTAAATGATTAGTCAATTTGAATACTGCCTCAGTTAGACATATTAGATTTTTTTATTCAGTCAGGCGGCTCTTTGCAACTCCAGTGAATGTTTTATTCAGTTTCCTATATCAGAGGCGATGCATTCTCGTTCGAGCATGTGACTTGCTTTGATTAAGCAGCATTGAAAGGGCTTAACAAAACCGAAATACATCAGACGTTCTAGCTGTTGGACCAAATTTTCCTCTCCCTTCAATATTTATTGTGTTTTTAACACAGTACGCCGACATGAGATGTTAGCTTAGGACAGTAACCTGTCTATTAACAGGATAATACAGTTCGTATAGAAGGCTGTATATACCTTGCTTTGTCTTTTCCGTGTTATTTCACTAAAGACGTTATGAATATTACTGTTCTGGAGTTGATTTTGTTTCTTTGTTTCTAGTTCTCTCATTACGAAGCATTTATTCCTGTTAATATAATAAGAACAACCTTCTGAATGTTAAATTTTCTAACGGAACGAACCACAGTTAAAATACGGTGCTCATTACATCAAGTAGAAAATGGTATTATATATATTGGAGCAGCGAATCTTGAAGCAAGTGGAGCTATAAATAATGGATTCAAACTCCCTTTGAATAAAAGTTGGGTGCTACTCATGGGACTCCAATCCATATATCTTGTAAACATGACTGGCGTTCTATTATTGGACCAAAGCAACCCTTCGAAGTTCTCCATCTATTTTAGAAGTTTATTCTTACCAGTGAGAATTCTACGCTAACGTCGTGAGAATTTAGAAACTTCGAGAGTGTGAAACAATTCTTTTACGAACGATGAATCTCGAAGGAAATAAAGCTATAAGTAATCGCATGTAAATATTGGGTGTATTAAATTTCAGTCGCAAATATTGGTATGATCAAATCTATGGTAGAAGACACTTGCCTATAGTAGAGTGTTGTGAAATCGAATTCGGAGTTAGATCGTTGCGAAATTAGTAACACGACCTCTACAATCATTCATACACGCATAAAATAAACTACAACTACTAACGCATAAAGGAAAAGTCCAACACAAATTTAGGGGACTAGTAACATTGGTTTCAAACTTTGGCAGAAGGCCAAAAAGTTAGGGAGAGGAGGGGGGTAAGTCGATTATATCGGCCCTAATGCTCAATTGATACTTATTTTATTGACCCCGAAAAGATGAAAGGCAAAGTCGACCTCAGCAGAATTCGAACTCAGAATGTAAAGATGGACGAAATACTGGTAAGCATTTTGCTCGGTGCGCTAACGATACTGACATCTAGCCGCCTTCCGGATACTAATATTAATTAATACATATATTTACTTTTCTTATAAAGTAACCACAGTAGGACTGGAACAAAGTGGGGCCCTTTTCACTATCATGGGGGACAGGGAGGGGGGTGAAGGCGAACTGCGGATCTTGTTCAAAACGGGGGCACCAGTTTTCATTTATGTTTTATGTAGTGTTTTTGGTACCGAAAGACTTTCAAACTTCGTATACTTATCTATTTTGTGTTTATAGAACAGAAAAAAATTTTTGTATTCGAATTTATTTCATGTAAAAAAATTGTCTTATTTCGATAATTTCTACTAATCACTGACGTCTATTCAGTTGAAAACAGTTAGCGCTGTAACGGTGTATATCGTATTAATCCCCTAACCCTAAACCCTAACTAGACTGTTAACCCTAACCCTAACCCTAACCCTAACCCTAACCCTAACCCTAACCCTAACTCTAGAATCCGAACTCTAAAATTGTTACACACATAGATACGCACAGCGTAATTTATTATATAAACAATATATGCATATAAATTACGATTAAACCGGATGAAATATGTCACAGGGAATAACATTTTTATGACCGGCCAGCAGTAACTCTATTCAGCTGAATAGACGTCAGTGATTGGTTGAAATTACAGAAATACGACAACTTTAACATGGAATAACTTGCGATGTACGTTTTTTTTGTTAAGAAGACTAAGAGTAAAAGATGTTTTATATGACACATTCTACCAGTGTCCCAAGTTTCAAAGTGTTTCGTTAGTGTTTCGTTAAGAAAATACTGGTGCCCCCGTTTTGAACTAGATCCCGAATTGCTAGTACATAAGAACTGAGAGTGCATATCTATTCTGTGAAAAATTATGAATTTTTAATTTAAAAATTCATTAGATTAAATAATTAAAATGTTATAAAGCATTAATTAACGAAATAGTTACATTACTTTAATTATTCAAACAGCAAACATGTCACAGGGTATAATGAGTGGCGTCAGGTAATTCAAAACTCTTGGAAATAGTGAAGGAGTAAAGGGAAAGTTATGTAAGCGTAGCTAAATCACAGGACGGGCAATTGGTAAAGTGGTTCGTGCGCCGGGTAGTTTGCTTTGTAGCTATCATTTCGGCTCTCTGCCCTCGGGGTTCAAATCTTGTCGCGGGGTCAATAAATTAAGTATCACACTTTTGCACTGACATCGATTTTTCTTTGTCTTTTGGGATGTTACGATGAGACCCTTTCGATTTCATTAAGGAGTTGAGAGGCAAGTTAAATCATATCCTTAGTAAAATGCAAAATGAATATTCATCTTCTTTTAATGCATATAGTATGATAGCTTCTATTATTAGGTATAATTAGAACTCATTTCTGCATCTTGTACAAAAGCTATATTCATTAAAAACTTCGACCATTTATATATTGTGTTGACATTAATACTGCAACTACTAATATTTGCTCATTTCCGAGGCGGCGAGCGGGCAGCACGCCGAGTGATGTTTAGCGGCAAAGTCAACCTCGGTGGAATTTAAACTCAGAATGTAAAAATCGTTCTGAGTTCAAATTCCGCCAAGGTCGACTTTGCCTTTCAGGATCGATGAAATAAGTTCCACTTGAACACTGAGGTCGATGTAATCGACCAACCCCTCCCTGAAATTGTTAGCTTGGTGCCAAAATTTAAATCCAATATTTGTTTATTTGCGAACCTTAGAATTTACATTTCTGATAGTCATCCAATATAAATCAATGTTTGCTACAGTTAGACGATTTTCTGCTGTTTTTCTTCAGACTGAACTGAAAAGCTGATCACCGTCTTTGATAATTTAAGTGGTTAGTAATATCGAAAACATTTCAAAACACATAACCAGTAAGAATAGGAATAAAATGTTTTACTCTACTTTTCAGCTTATAGATTATGGCTCCTCATCTAGTTGCCACAGTCACAAAGTTTGGGTTGTAATCTCCAGACTATTCACGGGACTGTTATGTTTTGATAATTTGGAACCGAAATCCGCTGGGTTAGATTGTTCTCATCCTGTCATTCATATCAGGGATATCCTCATTGGTTATTCTATTATTCGTGATACAGTTTGTTCGTTATACTCGAACCAGAATATATATGTATAACCTGGCTGATCCTAATTCTAAACTTACGCCCTCTAGCTAAACTACTCTATATAGTACTAAATACAAGCTAACTCACTTCCCCATTGTCCCGGAGGAAAACTAGGTAGTGGACATCAAGAGCCTTTAACCTAATTTCTTTATTATTGTAAGTTAAATTTTCTTTCTTAATTAAAGGAATATCATAAAGCCGTGATCCCTGAAAAGAAAATCATTTTTAGAAGGAATAGGAAAGCCACCAACCCTTGTGGAGCCAGGTCATGATCATAGATTGGAAACAGGAAGGATATGGTGACTGAAAGAAGTAGTGTATATCATGGGCTTTGATAACCTCTTCGATGGGTCTAAAATAAAGATAAACATCAAGTGGGAAAAAGTCTTTAAAAAAATTTTGGAAACGAAGTTATAACTATAACAAAACTAACACCTCGTTAAAAGACTGTGAAACACCAACAGATATATTTCTGAAACCATGAATAATAACAATAATCATCATCACAAAAGAAATACAAACCAAACAGGTGAAAGCTAAAGAATGTACAGAAATAATCAATTAAAAAACAAAAGGGTACAAAAGAGGGTCATAAAGCTGTATACACAGCTGCTAATAAACAAAACAATATTATAAGACTAGAGGCAGAAACAAAAGTTGTATTCTGCCCGACTAAACTATGAAAAAGCCTATGTCAGAGTATGCCAGCTTTTGTAGAATCTTGTGTTAATGAAGACGATTTAGGGTTTGTGAAAATTAGCACGCCTAAATGGAAAACAAATATGCTCCTTGATTAATATGTAGGCATCTGATAATCTGATACGGTCCATATAAAAACGGGAGTACTCAAAGGAAATTTCGCTTTCAACACTGTTTTTGACTTATCAAGACTAGCCCTAAACAATAGAAGAACTGGTTACAATGTTTGAAGAACCATGAATATTCACTTGCTCTGTATTCACTTGCCCAAGTTGTATTACTAAAGTATAAAACTTTACAGCTATGACATTAGTGTGGAATTTTGAGCTGAACAAAATAAATACCTCGTGACCACTTCCAAAAAAACCGAGTAAGTCGAGTAAGTAACTAAACACTAATGATGAAATCACTCAGATGTAAAAGGAATTAGGAATAGATGTATAACTGTGTTTAGGTAACTGGATAACTAGTGAAGGTTAACATCCAACAAGCTAGAATGAAAGAATTAGCTTAAGAGAAATGACTGATAGACGAGAGTGATCCTAAAATAAGTAATTAGCACTCTATTAGTCCCGAGATGAAGTTTCATTTTCAGTGTGGTAAACCTTAATATTCAGAAGATTAAAAAAAAAAAACTATGCACAAAATAAGAAAGCTATTGACAATATTTAAACTACAACACTCATAATGCTGAAAGACGTCGAGTGTATTCCTGTTGAGAATAGAGGAAAATACATGGTACAACTAGAAATGGTATAGAAAAATAGTACGATTGAATGAGACGCTTAACTAAATAACAGTATACTATAAGAATTTGAACAACCTCAACAGAAACAAAAGGTTGCACTCAATATACAAAGCAACACATAAATATTTAGCAGAAGCAAATATTCTACTAACCCGAAAAAACCCTAAACTCTCAAACAACTAAACTGACATACACTACAGAAAGGATAGATAGAATTGAAGAATTAAAAAGAGTAAAACTAGAGAGCAATCGAGAAAATGAACGCCGCATAAAGATTGAAAGCTCTCCATAGACGATTTCTTAAACAACTAAATAAACTGGGTTATGACAAACAGAATCTGATTTGATTCCAAGAATCTTAGCTGAAGTGGGAGATTTAAGGCTTGATGACCACGGCTTGGGACCAGTATCTCCCAATTAGATTTACCAGATATCTGCAGATATCAAACCGGAATTCAGCAAGTGTAATCGGTTTCATGAGTCTATCTGTCATATACTAGCTGGATGCTATACCCTACCTTCATTCAAAGATATGATAAGAAGTAAAGGCCCAGTTACAGAAAAAGGAGTTAATGATGTACTAGAAGCTATGGTAGAAGAAAATAGTTTGATTCTTTGGGACATGCAAGTTCATAAATGCAAAGAATTGAGAACGAACTGACAAGAGACCCAGGTTTTATTTACTAATTGATGTGGCTTCTCCAAATAGCCAAGGCATTATGGTAAAAGAGACTGAATATCTCTCCAAGTATAATGACCTGGAAATTGAAATCATATGAATTTGTTTTGCCGATGACATTTTACTACTGGAGAAACAGGAGCTTGTCTGCATTAAGTAACTGTCAAGATTAGATCAGGCTCAGAATTACATATTAAACGACCAGTGATGTACATTAATGCATCCACCAACCATTATCCTCAAACAGCAGGTCGTGGAAGACGCGGCCACTTTCTCCAACCCGGTTAGTATGGCCAACATGCATAGTCATGGGAACTAAAGAACTTTCGAGACAGGAGGTATATTCTATCAAATGCCTCAAATCTGGACAAATTTATAGCGCAATGATTTTGCTAATAGCTTAGTATGGCAGTGAAGCATGGACAATGTTGGTCAAAAAGCTGGATTCATTCCACCAACGATGTCTCCGGAAGACCCACGAAATCACCCAGGAATTAAACGCATAGCCGCTGCGAAATATCTTGGTGCTACCTTGGTTTCACATGGCAGAGTCATATTTTGTGTCTTTCAGTTCCTTAGCATCCAAAAACTAATGTGGAACACCGGCGCTGGACAATCGTATATGGAAAAATTGGTCAAGATAGGGAAAGAACCGCGGCAAATCAAGAACATTGGCAGAAGCTTACCGCCTTATGCATCGTACAACATAGTAACACCTAAATCTAAGTCTATGAAAATGGAATATAGACTCAAGAAAATCTCCAGTCATTATAGAAGCTCTTGAAAATACTGCACAATAGGCTGCAGGGAAAATCGAAAAGTTGTCAGGGAAATTTTCTATAAGTAATGTTCAGAAAATGATGCTTGTAGGAAATACCCATATTATGCATAAAACACTGCAAAGAAAAGAAAGTTTATTATTAGATTTATTCTATATAAAAGCTGTAGAAAAGTTCTGGTAGATTGGAGTAGGTGCATCTTCAAGATAATAATTACATGTGTTTATATCTGTGCAAGGGCGTATATGTTACTGATCCTGTTCAAACTTCCGGTATTTTATGAACCACAGTCTCTGAATATATCAGAATATATTTAGTCTAAATATTATAGTTACTTCGATAATCATACGCACAAATATTCATACTTAGACTGTATAATAATTCTATAATTAAACATAGATATGTACACAAATATATTCTCATGAATGAAATAGGCAAACGTCTAATGAAGAGATTTAGCGTCCTTATTATGGGATTAATGATACCATAATACGTACCAGGACACTATTTATTCCTCGACAACCCAACTATATCTTTCTTCAAGGAAAATAATTTCATTAAGTCATTTATATCGAGAAGTAAACAGAATCAGTAATGTCAAATATTAGTCATAGTATTTCTTATTATATCTTGATCATTTTTTAGAGTTACAGGGGTTTATCATAGCTAAGAAAAAATATTGATTCTTTTATAAGAAAATACTATTCATGTATGTTCTATGAAACAATGCGTCTCGGCGGAAGAAGGTGGTTTTGTATTGAGAGTAAACTGTATTGCTCTACTTCACGAGAGGGCATTTAGTTCAAAATATGTTTTACCAGAAATTTAACAATGACTACTCTTTTGGTTGTTATTATCGTTTTTGTTTTTCATATTTGTATACTAGTCTATGCAATAAAACTGTTACGTGTACAACGTATTGTATTGAATATTTGGGTGTATAATGATAAGTAAGTACTTGCACAGTATATACCAATTCATTATTTATGGGAAGAGAGAGAAGGAGAGAGATAGAAAAAAATAAGGATGTTTGATAAGAGCGTGAAATTACTGCAAAACTAGGTATTGAGAAATTTAGTACAAGAATTTTTTAAAAATCATTAATCTAACAAAAGCCCCGCGCTAAAAATTAAATAAAATCTACATTGCATTTCTATTTCCTTTGTATTGTGTAGGAATGGCAAGTTTTTATCTTCACTAGAGTCTGAAACTTCATATACCTATTTTCTACTGAATTTTATTCAGTGTTCTTCGTCATACAAATATAATGCTTTATATTCTACCTATTTCCTGCTGGTGAATAAAAATATATTTGGACCACTTGAAACCTAACTAAAACGAGATCAAATTTAATCAGTTTATCCAGAGGACTATCAAAAAATAATAGCAATTAGTAGAAAGAAAGCCGACAATTTGTCAGAAAAGTTCGAATAATATATGTAGAAGACATTTTTAACTTTAGGAATATAAAATTCCTTGAATTGTAATCTTGTCACCTTTCATCGGTCTGAAAAAGTTATTAACGAAGCGAAGTTGGCAAGAAGTAGAATATAAACGAAACGAAGTGGTTTACATAAAATTATTTTACAAGAAATTTGATTGGTTGCTTATCTGTTTTTCCACGTGTGAAATTTACTGGAATTATTAAAATAATGAGCGATTTTGTCAGTTGTTATCTGAGAAGTCTGTAATATTTTTTTATCTTTTATTGTCTCAATCAATTTAAATGTCAAACCTCAGTTTTGAAATGTATTCTGAATTATTGATACGTTCAGATGCATTCGATCACTGACCCTCCCTTAACATTTACATTTCAGAATGGCATTTAATCAATTGCCTTTTATAGCCGACAGTTTTCTGTTTGATATGTTTATACATATTTTCTTGATACTATATTTAGTTCTATGCTATTTCGAACGATTTTATGAAACTATATTAAAATGCAGTCATTTTTCACACGTAGATATACATTTAAGTGCTTCGCAGCTACATCGAGTTCGATTACTCTACACGGAATCTTGAAAAAATATCTTCTTAGTCTTAGGTTGACGAATACGTTTGCAATGAAAACTGGATTGATACTGTTGGTGAAACTCACTTTTTAAAAAAATCTAGGATATTTGAATCATTTCAGTTTCTTGTTTGTTTTACTTTCGAAATTTAAAAACTGAAACTCATCTCTTCTAGTCGGATTAGTCGATAGGGTCCAGAAGATGGCCTTTAGACATTAGTTTTCAAAATGCAACATTTGTTAGTTTTCAAATAACGTCTTTCGGTCTTAAATAAATACAAAATGGCAAACAAAGAATTAGTTATTAACGTAATATTTCGGCCATTTGCTATTATTTTGTCCGGTGACATTTTCGTCCCCCAAATTGTGGACTTTTTAAAACTTTTATTCCCTGTGCTTTATTTCTATTCAACTGCGTTACTACCCCAACTCACTATGTGGCTTTATTTTTGTCAAACTGGAAGCTACATTCAATGCAATGCCAGGTTGCTTATTTGTAGACTTATAAATCTTTTAAATCGCGCTCCGACTATATATTACATTAATTACATAATTCCGCCGATCTGACCGTGTTGCTAGAGAAGAGAAGCCTGCAATCACGTTTACCTGCAATACCAAAGGAGCCATAGTCACAGAATGAACCAAGCTGCAAGTGCTTTGAGTTCTAAAGAATTTAACGCAATTATGTAGAAGGTACAATATAATGATATAATCAGTGATGTATGTCTGGTCATCCAAAGTAGAAAACTAGCAAAAGTACATATGTTTTCCTATAGCTAAATAGAATCACTATATTCCATTATATTCTCTGTTTGAGTTAAGTTGTAGACGAGCAGACTCAAGTGCATTTGAATACTGCAATTAAATGGTGTTATGGCGAGGGAAAATAACATTGGTGCTGATCACAATAATGGGAATAATACTCGAAGTAGATACAAAGTAATGGATTTATCAAAGAAATGAGAATGGGTTTCAAGGACTGCTCATATTTAATGATTATTATTTTTATTGTTTCCGTATCTTTAGATGTGTCCTTGACTGTGTTTTGATGGGTACTTTTTCCCATCGTCTTCAGGTGACACTTCTTGTCATGAAGACAGGGGAACACTGATTGAAATATTCAACAACATATCTAAAGTTACAAAAGAGTCCGAAAAACACATCATCATAAACTCCTCCAGGATAAAAAAGATATGTAAGTTTTGTCTGAAATGATGTTCCAGTTTTCATTGCTAAGTTATTAATTAGTCCGAGGCTATCATAGAAGACGTTTCCTAAGATGACACAAAGAGGAATCGAACTCGGTTGCGAAGAGAATTTCTTAAGTGCACTTTTATGCCATTCTTCTTTAGGGAAGAAAAGAAAACAAAAAAGAAGAAAGTCTGAGCTGATGAAAAATATTTGTATTGAGTACATTATATCATCAGCAAATGAAAACTATTGACTTGAATTTAACGCAATTCTGGGAAACTACCGAAAGAGGGAGAATAAAGAAAAGAATGCTTGAAGAAATGATGTGATTATTGTGTTCAAAGAGAGAGGAGGAAAAATAGGTGCAGACAGTAAGGAAGATTTTGAAATATGAATGAGCGGATAAGGGAACGCGTGGGTGAGGGTATGTGAGTTCGAGTGAGTGAGTGAATGAATGAATCTATGAGTGTGTTAGATAGACAGAAGAATGGAATAAAGCAATGTCACATTTTCCTGTTTAAGACATTTTTTAATCTCTAATTGGTCTTAAGAGTGTGACATTTTAGTATTTTATTTTGTTTTATATTTTAGCTGAATCTGCTATTTTTTTTCGTTTATCTCTTACGAAGTTTAGCTATACAACAATCAGTATGTATTCTAGCAAAATCGTTTAAATTCGCCTAACACGCTCCCCGCACTCTTAAATCAACATTTATTTTGTAGTGCATTTGTCATTTAGACACACGAATACTTGAATTGGGAAAATGATGTTTGTTTATCAAAAGTAAAAAATGTTTATATAATAGTGTGTCAATTAACGTTTTTTTATGTCTTAGTCTACTTAATTTGCGGGCAATTTACAACAAATAAGTGTTAAGTATCTCATCTTAAATTGAAATGCCAAATTCGTATCAGTGTCATTTATTTTTAAAGATTCTCTGTTAGCAAATATATATTTAGTTATTATTCATTTACTTGGCAAATTTACATTCATTTATTATATTAAATGGAAATTGAAGAAATTTAACACAAAAACTATTGTAATTATATAAAATGTTTCATTTGCAATGTAATACCTAGAATGTAAAGCATAAATTAAAATGCTTCAGTTTTATAGGAGTGGGAAAATAGTCTATTTTGACACCCATTTCCAAAACATTAAGAATAAAACATATCCACAAAAGAGCCGAAACATTAGAAACTTTGGTCGATATGAACTTAGGAACACAACGGCGCCCGTCGTATAAAAAAATATAATTTGGTATGTTAACTGCATGATTATGAAGTTCGCTTTGCACTGTATGGGATTCCCTCTGCACAGCACACTAGACAACTGTATTCTACAACAATAAACGCATGTTCGTAAATAACTTCAGTGGAGTTTGTAAGACAGAAACTTCTAAGAAGGCTGACTACATACATACATACATACATACATACATATGTATATACATGTGTATGTGCGTGCGTGTCTGTCTATGTGTATAAACATGTGTTACAAATAAAACTTCGCTAGAAGGTGGCGTTATACGCATTCACATGAGGAACACTACAGTATTTCAATTAATGACCTGCTCAACATTTTCAACACTACATCATTCTAAAATCCAATCTCGGAAACAATTTTCTGAAAGCAGAATCTGTAAATCGACCATCTCTTTCACCACCACCACTAACAACAACAACAACACTACATAAGATACAAACAACTATCACTCACAACGAATATAAACATCACACACACACTGAAGACGGACACTTTAGAAATTATATCGACGCCATTCACAGCACATATGCATCACGTTCCGTGAGGGTAAAAATAAGGTTACTATATGCACAATATATTTGATCCATCATGTATTATACCAACCTTGCTTACGTTTGTAGCTTCTCCACCACAAACTACAAAACATACAAGACAGTTCAATATGTAACATCACAGGTTGTACCGACCACGCTCACAGACTACTTGCATAATGAAAGAAAAAATATTCAAAAGGAAATATCAACTGGATGAGCAGTTGGTATTTGATTCAGTAATAGAGTGTTACTGAAACAATCTCCATCCTTCAAAATCCGTTCACTAGTGTGCAAGAACTCCCAGTCACCTTGGTAAAATTACAATGTCCTAAAACATTACAATAAAACTATTCTAAAAAATCCTGCACAGAAACACATTAAACATAAAATTTGCAACAGATCATTGTGTTAGGTTGTATAATAGCAGCGATGCGTACAAAGAAGCAACATTGTCTCGTTGTGACCAAGTCTACCTTGCTCGCTCTGTTTGGCGATTACTAGTACCTACCATCATACACATGAGCATATGCAGAAGTGTGGTCGTTCGACCTCCAAGAAATTAGTCAAATCTCCCTCAAATTATACTTTACTGTCTTAAATAAAGCTACTTTGGACAATATAGTTCTACATAACCCTAAAAAGACATGGTGATCAGGGCTAATATGCATTTGCTTATAGGTATACTTATTCAGGACTGATTTGGGGCTAAACACGCAAAACATGTGTCATACAATGGAGATGTTTGAAGAAAAGAGAATATTTGCTGATGTAATTTTATGAACTGTACTAGCCTGGATTTAGCCCGTCAGCTATTTGCGACATTATCCAGTAGTTAATTACTGTTTTTCTATATCAGTAGAAGCAAAATTTGTCTAAATATACCGCTGATAATGGATACTTGCTACCGATGACGCACAAAGACGCAGAAATCCGGACGTTTTCGCCTGTTACTGATATACTTCTATGTTTTTTTTAGATCTATACGTCTCCATGAGGTGCTTTTTGGAGACTAACAGCACAGTGTTGAAGCTTTCTACAGTATATGCACAGTAAGATATACAGAATGATATTCTGAACTAATACTGCTTCCTTTGCTAATAATAGGACAGTGGTTGTAGGAGAACCAACATGTTCAGCTAGACTAGTAGATGCTGGAGTACAGGGTATAGGTTCCCTCTATGTGTAGGTCCAGTATATCTGAAACAATAGATTTAGGGTGACATCTAGTCATCCTGCCGATTAGCTAAATGCTGTATGTCTTTTCCACTGAGCTAATATGCGTCTAGAAAACAATATCAATTACTAAAAAATTGTGTCTTTTGAGGACGATTTGAAAAGTACCAGAGAAAAGTCTTCTATAGATAGTTTTGACCGGAAAATAGCTAATACTGAAATAATAGTTCAAGATGAGTGAAAAATATGTGTGTGTGAGTGTGTGTATGCACTCATATACACATAAACATGTTCACATATGCACACGTACATAAAAATCGAGCGTCAATAAAGCGCGCGCCCATTCAGACTCAGAAACAAGCACATTCATACGTATATGTTATATTCTATGATTTTGTGAACTTGTGTACTGTCCGTTCCTTTAATTAGATAGACTTAATAGGTGGACCCATGACTGTCTGCGCTGATCACTGGCTCTTGAACTTCTTAGGCCTTGGAGATGAGGTATAACACAAATGCGTGAATTGAGTTTCGTTTCAGTATTCTAACTATACGGCTACTCTTTATTCCCATTCTACTAGATAGGAAAAGTGTCTTCTTTGGCTTCAAGCGCTCCCAGCCGATCCGAACGGAGCAGACAGCGATATTAATCTCCTTCAAATCGTGTGCCAACTGCCTAGGTGTCACTTTACACGCACTTTCCAATATTCAAAATTGCACTGTGACCATAGTTCAGGTCTGCAATGAGCTTACGAATAGTGACCTGTCTGTCCTCGCGAATAATTTCGCCCATTTGCTTGTGGTTCGCGTCGGTGGTCATAGTTGATGCTCTCCCACTGCATGATTTGACAGCATTGTGATTTTGTGAACTTGTGTACTGTCCATTTCTTTAGATAGGTTTGATGGACGGACTCATGACTGTCTGCGCTGATCACTGACTCTTGAATTTCTTAGACCTTGGACATTGTTCCTGACATTGGTGTCGTCTTCATAAACAAACAATAGTCTTTTGGAGATATCGGACAGCCTGCACTCCTCCTTTGTTAGTGACTTGATGACGACAGCATACTTCAGCTCGGAATCCATTATTTACTTGAAAGTAAGAAGAGCAGGAAGAAGAGTTAAGACGGAGGAAGAGTTATTCTATTGACCTGCGCCATTTTAATGACGTTTATCAGTTAATGAAAAAGTTATGCCTACATTTGCATAACTTTCGGGATACATCTCGTGAAAATGTACACACATACATAAGTTCACACACATACTTATATTCACACATATACATATATACATACATACGCACACAAACACAAATGTACAAAATCACACAAGTGCATACGTACAAACACATACACAAACATTTCTGTGCGTGTGTATAAGTAATTATGTAAGTATATAACAGTACATACTTCAAAACGAGAAGACATCCTAAGCAGATATTAGGAAATTCTTAAAATACTGAAATATCTTTCGTAAGAACAAGATTATTTTTCATCGCGATAGCTATTTTCTGTACATTAAGTTTAATGGTATCAAAATTATCAGAAACTAAATACTTACATAGGGTCCTAACATATTTTGCTGCCGCTTGGTAACATTCTTCATCATTCATACTCACTTAAACGACTGGTATGTTGACCTAACAAACATTCGCCTACTAAATTTAGAAACGTTGTTCCTTTGAAAGTTCAAAAGTCAAACACCAGCGCAAAAGATTACTAAATGCTTGATTCACTTCACAGTTGTGTGATGTTTTCTAGTATATCACCTGAAATATCAAAATACTGTTCAAGCACAAGACTAAGATTTGTCAGTAAATACACAACCTTGGATGTTTTCATTTTTGCATCTCTTATTATCAATGTTTAAAAAATCAGAAGAGCAAGTAGTTAGGTAGAAATAAATTTTCTTTTTATTAGTTCCTTTACCTCATAACAAATATTCCATTCATTTTATAACACCATTATATGAATCAGATGCTATGTAGAAATAAAATGGTGTACCTATTAATATATGATTTAAATCACCGTATACCTTAGCCAAATACATAAATATGTGTAAATAGGTGGACAGCATTTAGTCTGATTTTACATGTTAAGAAATTTGATAGATACTGGAATAATAACATTTTCAATATATTTTCCAAACTATTTTCATATCAAATATTGACTATTCTTAGTTTTTTTTTGTCATGTTTATGATAAGGACTTCATTTGCTGAAATCAGATACTGTAAGTGTAAAGATTTTTTTCTTTTCAGTTCTATCATTCATACAAGTTCAAATATGTCTTTTTAACTCTAATTGATTCAAAGCTCCATGAATACTATAATATTCAACAGCGTAGCGTGGGGGGTGTACGGGCTGTGTGGATCGCACAGGGTGGCCACTTTATAGACACAAAGGTATGTAGCGTTTAAGAAAGGGAGCGGCCAATTTGGCTGTCTCACAGGGGCGGCCAAAACCGACTATACGATGTTGCTCTTTAATAGTTTAGATCTACTGAATAGGAACAATTGAAAGCGATATGAAGTTCTAGTTTTGTAATCAAAAGTTGACAACCGAGGGAATGTAAGGAGAGAAATGACTTTTTAATTATTTAAAACCTTCATAGCGTTAAAACATTAACATTTATTTTTCAATATTTTTGAATATGTTTGAATGGATGGAGTGAAAAAGCCCTATGGTAGTTTTTGGTAGACACAAGGTATATTTTTGAGGCTGACTGAATTGGCTTTACTTAAATTACTCTTTTACTCGTTTCAGTCTGAAAATTATGGCCAGGCTGGAACACCAGAATTGTTATTGCTAATCTTAACTCGTCGGTTCGTTTTTGAAAGATAAGACAGTTTCACGTTGCTGCTCCAATTCGCGTTTCTTGCTAGGAAGTCGGTTCATCTGGAATCTCAGATAAGATGTCCAAATGTCTCTCGAAAATCCACATCCATACCATGTAAATCTCCCAAACTTTTTGTCAGAATCTTAAAGCGTTGGGAGCTTTTGAAACCTTAACTATTGAAGTATTTGATTCTAACTCTAGATGTCAAAGCAAGGACCTTTGGCATCATCCGGTGGTGTCCTTTTCGGGGATTTTTTTCTAGCTTTCAGTGCTAAAGTTTAGGGGCGAGCCCTTCGAATATCTTCAAGGCGTATATTACTGTATATCGTTCGCTTCAAGGAAAAGAGTTTTAATTATTTCTGTCTCTCTCACCCTGTGATCTGCTGCAATCTATTTGTTGTAGTAGAGTTGGATTGTTTCCTGCTATGCAGTTAGCTTCACATTATGTGGTGATAATAATTGAGAGCACTAATCTTTATAGACTTTGGGTACATAAATATTAAAATTACTCACCATGAAATTCGATCCTCTGCACGTAGGACAAAATTGCTGCAAGGCAATTAATCAAGCTCTCTACTTTTTTGCTTACTCATCGCATTATTTAAGGAATGCATTCATTACATTTATTTATCCATTTCATAAGTTTTTACACTGACTCTATAATTCGTTTTATATGTCAAAATTCACTTTGTAATTGTAAACAGGAAAAGAGAATTACAACACGGCATGAATAAATGTCTTTTTATTGCTGTAGATGGGGCATGAATATATTTCTAAATAGTATGTCTGCCAAGATACTGAATGTGTTAAGCTGGAAATAAAACTGGTCCTCCAGAATGTGTGAATTTACGAAACTATTGAGAAGAATTAGAAATAATCATTGCGTTGAGTTGTTGAACTCTGACATTGTCACTGATAGTTCACGTCGATTGTGAGTATTTTATCAAAAGTAAACGAACGTCTTTGTACTGACTATATGCCTAAGCCAATCCCCTATTTAGAATAAAACCAGAATAACCTGTGCAAAATTAACTTACTGTCAACTCGATGTATGTCAGCTAACATTGCACAGTTTCTTTAAAGAGCAACAAGAGAATCTAATAATGAAAGAAAATGAATGCTCAAATCTAACTCCAATTACTTCTACTGCTTCAAATTTTCATTCTATTACTCCATAACTTATTCACCGTTTTTTTCTAATTCCATTAGCCCATGCTGTTGCTGTTGTTACAACAACAACAACAACAACAACAACAACAACAACTACTACTACTACTACTACTACTACTACTACTACTACTACTACTACTACTATCTATCTATCTATCTATCTATCTATGTATCTATCTATTGACAAACAGAGTGCTCACGTTCAATTCCTTGTTAACCAATTATCTTTCTTGACACACCGGACCAGCTATGCTGGTGGTAATTCCAAAGTCTTTTAGGATTATGGCTATATCATTCAATAAACTTTAAATTAATATATTAGTAGTATCAAAATAATCATCAGCCTTCTAAGGATGCAAATATACAACATATATGAATTCTAAAGATCTGAAGATCTGTTGTTTCTACTAACTGTTCACCAAACATTGTGTAGACAATATCGAATTTTGTATCTTAATATAATACTTTCTCTTACCCTCTCTCTCTCTCTCTCTCTTTCCATACACACACACACAACCATAGTCGCACACACACAAAAAGCATACACACACAAAATACGTACACACACAACACATTTGTACACATGATCAAATAAGTATGCTGAGATGTAGCCATATGCATAGTTATCATGTACTTAGTATCGTTGTAAAATTAAGGACCGTGGTTTAACCACGAAGCTTTCAGTAACTTAGAACAGGGATCGAAGTGACAGGATTCGCCTTTTTTAACAGGCATTGCAGATAGCTTATCTCTACTTTTCAAACTTTTGTTTGAAGTAGTTTACAACTAGCAAAAATTCAAATAAAATTATGACAATACTCATATCTATACAAAATTGATGGCTTGGTATTTGCAACTAGAATACAAGTTTCGTGTGCGTTATGGTTAAATGTTTATACTGAGTCATGTCTGTAACTTTAACATAAACAGAAATGTATATGTGTAGATGTGAGTATGCGCATGCGAATAATATCTGCGCGACCGTGGTCTATGTTTGCATAATGGCTCTATTTCCATTAATAAAACTTCAAGCATTTCCTTCGATGTGAGTATGGGGGGGATCCAGTCAGCGGAGACAGTGAACGCATCAACTTGTACTTATTTTATCATCTTAAGACTTCTTTCAATTACACACGAAACAACTTAGTCGTCACCACTGACCTTTAGTTCCTCTTACACTCTCTGTTCCACAAACATATCGAATTCTTAAAATACATTCATCTGCATTCAAATCACCCTAAGAACATAATAAATATTTAAGGATTCTCCTCGGTAATATAAAAATTCACTATCTAAAAGTGACTTTAAGGCCAAGACAGTGCACATTGACAAGGTAACATATATATGACTCAAAACAAGAATTGGCAAAGACAGATCTGTTAATATAGCCAATCTTACAACGTAACAGTCGCCTCCTAAATCTCTTCACATTCCTCGAAAATCATTTCCCTCACAATTTAGATGGTATCAAATTAAAAAAGAAAAAAAATCACTATTAAAATTTCCAACTCACCTTTTCGGAACTTTGGTCAGAAACGATAACATCTCGAAACAACCACCGAACACACAAGTCTAACAAACATTGTAATTGTCGCAAACCTGACTCATGCGCCGTAGACTCACAATACTTAAGTGGTTAACAATCAGTTCACTGTGCAGATAAACAACACCTCGAAAGTTTGAACTGAAATGGTATTGGACTCATCTAATCTTTGATACAACTCGCATATCAACAGACACTCTAACAAATCCAAATAGACTTACTAACTACATACAACTGAGGGCTATCTCCATCTTTTAACTTGAACTGAAAAAATACTGGACCCCCCCCCCCCCAAAAAAAAAAAACAAACAAACAAAATCACTCTTGCTTAAGAAGAAACCATGCAACATCTGTAGCATAGAAAACCTAGAAATTTCTATTAAAAGATTCTTCCTCAGATCAAACGCTCAAACGCTTTCATCAACCATGCACAGAAGTTTTAAAATATATTCACACTTCAGACCAACTGGCTACACTAAGCAGTAATGTCTACCTATTCATCATTATGCACAAGTTTTGATTTAACATCAATTTCCCCATATTCTCTCCTATCTACTTATGCTCACTTATCGTTAATAATAATAATAATAATAATAATAATAATAATAATAATAATAATAAGGAAGCTGACAAATACAAACAAGAAATCAATCTACCTAACAAATACGAAGAAGAAGAAGAAGAAACAACAAAAGCTATAAAACAAATGAAATCCAAACTAAAACTAGAACAGCAACGGACCATGATAAAACGATGGCAAGAAAAGCCCCTACATGGTAAATACTGGGCTAAACTAAATGCGAAAGAAATAGACAGAGAAAAATCCCAGCAATGGCTGAGAAGCAGAGACTGAAGGATTTTTAATTGCTGCACAAGACCAAAGCCTCCCCACCAGAAATTACCAAAAACACATAATGAAAAGAAATATAACAAGTAACTGTAGAATATGTGGAGATCGACAAGAAACAATAAATCATATTATCTCTGGCTGCCCAGTCCTGGCTAAGAAGGAATATATTCACAGACACGACAGAGCTGGGACCTATATACACTGGAAGCTATGCCAACATTATGGAATAGCAACAGAAAAAAGATGGTATAAACACACGCCAGAAAAGGTCACAGAAAACGAGAAAGCAACCATACTCTGGGATATGCCAATACACACAGATAGAGAAATTAAGGCTAATAGACCAGATATAGTTGTCAAAGATCATGAAGGAAAAAAATGCCTTCTAATTGATGTTTCAATACCAGCAGATGACAACGTTTCTCTAAAAGAAATGGAAAAACTTTCAAAATACAAAGACCTGGAAATAGAGATAACTCGAATGTGGAATCTAAAAACAGAAACAATTCCTATCATAGTAGGTGCCTTAGGTATAATAAAAAAATATTCAGACAAATACATAACAAAAACACCAGGACTTACAAATATATATAACATACAGAAAATTGCATTACTGGGTACTGCACACATTCTACGCAAAACACTTTCAATACAGTAAACATAAGAGCACCACAGCAAACCACAGCACATACCCAAGGCGCACAGAGCTGCGCTCGGTAGTGAAGTGAAAGCACGTTATAAAAATAAAACTACTGAATAATAATAATAATAATCATAATAATAATAGATGTTTTGCCTTGGTGTAAAAGATGGGCTACTGCAAATATTCTGATCAATACTACAGATTTGCTTGTCAGGTGTTTGACCTTAACCAGTTGAGCATGTCCCTTGGTTTCTTACGATATGTGCATCTCTGATCACGAGCACAAACAGTAGCGGAATATCATAGCCATATGTTGAGAGGAATTCTTTGGGATTTGAATAATTCACCTGTGGAAGCATGGGTGTTTCGTTCAACATCCTTAAACGACCTTTATTCAAGGATCTTTTGAGCTGGATGGGCCACTCGACCCGAAGAAAATTATAACAGGAATCCAACAGGGTCATGCGCTGTTTATCTTGATAAAATCACTATGTCGCGCATATATGGTTGTTATGCATGTGTCTGGTGTACCCTTATTAGACATCTTTCAAAATATTAAGATGTGCTGAAGAAGGTAAGATTTTTATATCAAATTAGAAACCGGTCCGCATATATACCTGTACCATTAAATATATAGTTTTATGCTATATTGGAGTGTGAGAGATTTTTTTCGATCTGCTAGTATACTGCCGAATCTGTTGTTTTCAGTGTTAAGTTTTTGGTAGTCCAAATAAGGGTTTTGACTCTTATTTCTAGCAGTTAAGCACTTTAATGTGTCCTTATGATTAATATCATTTTAATTCTTTAGCTATATAATGCTAATTTTTAGGCCTGCAACCACCTATATTAACGTTTCAGTTATTATCAACTATTTATATTGCCTTCAATTATAACAGCAATATTAATAGCTTATAAATATTCACTTACTCTTTTACTCATTTCCGTCATTTGACTGTGGCCATGCTGGAGCACCGCCTTTAGTAGATCAAGTCGACCCCAGGACTTATTCTTTGTAAGCCGAGTACTTATTCTATCGGTGTCTTTTGCCGAACCGCTAAGTTACGGGGACGTAAACACACCCACATCGGTTGTCAAGCGATGTTAGGGGGACAAACACAGACACACAAACACACAGACACACAGACACACACACACACGCACACACACACACACATACATACGCACACACACACACACACACACACACACACACACATATATATATATATACATACGACGGGCTTCTTTCAGTTTCCGTCTACCAAATCCACACACAAGGCTTTGATCGGCCCGAGGCTATAGTAGAAGACACTTGCCCAAGGTGCCACGCAGTAGGACTGAACCCGGAACCATGCGGTTCGTAAGCAAGCTACTTACCACATAGCCACTACACACACACACACACACACACACACACACACACACACGCACGCACGCACGCACACACGCACGCACGCACGCACGCACGCACGCACGCAGCTCTAATATTGTAAATATTTTCGGTCACAAGTACGTGGTGTATGAGTTTTGTTTATACGCTCATTCGCTGCGGAAAGCGTCTTGGTGAAGCTCACTACACGACACCGAGTGTTAAAAGAATACTGAATATCCGGAACCAGGTGTGGAGCTGTATAGACAGTAAAAACTGCCAATAGTACATCACTTCAACTATTTAAAAGGACAAACAACTCAAGGCGCGTCTTAAGTTTGTTCAGGAAGAATGATGCATTGTATAATGAATATTGTGCAATGTTTGAGATATTACTGTATATGTGCATTGCAGACACATACTTTATTACATAAAAATTGTAATATATTTTATACGGAAACTCATATTAAACACAGCAAATATATGCAGTGAACGTATATTAGATAAAATTTGTATACTGTGATGTATTTTTCATTGTCACATCTTTGTATATAGGATATATAACAATAACATTCACGTTATATGTGTCTGGAAGTCATACTTCATTGATTATTGACAAAATATACTACTTTTGGGTAATGAACTTTGATGAGAACCAAGTCTAGCAATATATAATGGAATGTAACAAATCTGTATCAAATATAGGGAATATATGTTATGTCGATACATATAGTGAATATTAGTTTCAGCCTGTTGAGCGAAATCGCCAGTCCCTTTCTAATTTTTATACTTTTCACCTGGTTTACCACCCCTTAACTTACCTGTTAGACTGCCAAAAGCAATTAAGAGTGACCACTGTCATATGTCACACTTCAGACCGTGTCTAGTATCTCGGTGCGATCAATTTATAAGCTGGTCAACTTTTTGGGGGATAAAACATGGAGTATTACACCATATTTCTATAAATGTTGATAGAAATAATTATATGCTTCTCTATTTAAAATAATAATTGTCAATATTATCTTTCTTCAATTCAATTATTTTTCGAAATAATCTTTGTCTTCAGTTCCTTTAGCTACTGATAGAATACGTTTTGTTGAAATATTATATCGTTTTATTGTTTTTATTTTTGCCTGTGACTTAACTGCGGCTGGAGTACCACTATGAGCCCAGCACTTATGTTGATTCTTGTAGTCAGACATTTAGGCGGAATGTTTAAGTTATGAAGACGTAAACAGACACACTGAAACACTCTTACACACACACACACACACACACACACACACACACACACACACACACACACACACACACATCAATATATATATATATATATATATAAGATCCAAGGATCAAGATGTAGGAAGATTGACGTAGAAAGGTGTAAATTTTTCCCCAAATCGAGGTTCGATAAGCTGAAAAATTGTTTCATAGCTTGGTGTTAGCAGCAGGGGTTGCTGTGTATACGAATATAAATCCGAAATTAGGAAATGGTGTAGATAAAATCCAGGCTACGTATGTTTCATAGCTAGGAAAGATAAATAAGCAATTACAGAAGCAAGTAATGTTAAAATATTTTGTGAATTGTAAGGCAGCGAGCTGGCAGAAATGCTTAGCGGCATTTTGTCTGTCTTTAAGTTTTGAGTTCAAATTCCGCCGAGGTCAACTTTGCCTACTGGGGTCAATCTAATCGACTGCCCCCCTCCTCCAAAATTCCAGGCCTTGTGCCTATAATAGAAAAGATTATAATATCCATTCGCTGAATATTTGAAATAGGTGTTAAGATATGTTTACATCCTTTAACTATATGTAACATCTCATGTGAATGCTTTCCTTATGCCTATAATTATTTGTTCATCCGTTGGAACCTTAGCTTTCTTCTGGTTTACCTATCTTTTTCTGTAGAGCACTTTGTCCCATTTTAAAAAGCTGAATTTTAAGAATTCAGTCTGCTCGAGGACTAACATGGTGCCTGTCTATTTTCTACTTGCACTAGAATCTTCTCTCTCTGTCTCTTCCTACATACATACATATATAAGTATGTGTAAGAGAGAGAGAGAGAGAGAAACAGAGAGCTATTCTGCACAGTTTACTTCTACCAAATTCACTCGCAAGGCATCGGTCTTGTAGAAAATAAAATTGTTCCAAGACACCGAGCAGTGTGACTTAAACTGAAACCTCGTAGTTGTGAAATGAGCTCCTTAAATCACAGCCTCGCATGCTTCTAAATAGTCAATTTGAACATAAATGAAAGTATTCTTTTAAAATGTCACGAGTCTTTGGATATCAGCAAAAGAAATAAGCCATCTGCACTATCGCTTCTCTCTCAAAACTATTTACTTCGGTCGGAAGTAAATAGTTTTGAGAGAGAAGCGATCGTGCAGATGGAAGGATTAAATAAATTCAAGTCAGTCTGTAACAGTAAAGAACGTACGACGACTTTTCAAGTTCGCAGAAATATGTAGAAAAAACAATCCAAAACTAATTGTCATTTCTCTTCGTAGAGTGATTCTCTTTCTAAGATATAAAATACATGACTTGAGATGTTAAATAAAATAATCCAAGGCGGCGAGCTGTCAGAAACGCTAGCACGCCGGACGAAATGCTTAGCAGTATTTCGTCTGCCGCTACGTTTTGAGTTCAAATTCCGCCGAGGTCGACTTTGCCTTGCATCGTTTCGGGGTCGATTAAATAAGTACCAGTTACGCACTGGGGTCGATGTAATCGACTTACTCTCTTTGTCTGTCCTTGTTTGTCCCCTCTATGTTTAGCCCCCTGTGGACAGTAAAGAAATAAGAAACGCTAGCACGCTGGGCGAAATGCTTTGCAGTATTTCGTCTGTCTTGACGTTCTGAGTTCAAATTCCGCCGAGGTCGACTTTGCCTTTCATCCTTTCGGGGTCGATAAATTAAATACCGGTTGCGTACTGGGGTCGATCTAAAATTTCGGGCTTGTGCATAGAGTAGAAAAGAATATAAAATAATCCTTTCTACAAGGCCCGAAACTTGAAATTACATTTACCACCATTACTCAACTGGCGGTTATTTTATTGACCCCCAAAAGGCAAAGTTGACCTCGGCGAAATTTGAACTCAGAACGTAAAGACGGACGAAATTTCATTAAGCATTTTGTCTGGCGTGCTTACGATTCGATTCTACAAGCTCGTCGCCTTTTGTTAATATGAAACATAGCTTCTCAAAGTTGGCGCTACCGCCCCCCGTTGGGCGTTGAGACGGTCCAGGTGGGCGCTGTGCCTAAGGGGCGGTGGGGGCGGTAGAGAAAAAGGATGCGTTGGGAGGAAGGCATTGGATTGGGGGACGCTATGAATTTATTATGATATTATTATGGTATTGTATACAAATTTATATAATATTGTATTAAATATCAAATGGTTCATAGTATATATAAATCAGTAAAATATAAAATATTTCTTTATACATAAAAGCAGGAGTGGGGCGATGAGGGTATTATGTGGTTATGAGGGGGCGGTGGCTCAAAAAGTTTGAGAACCTCTAATATAGAATAATGAAACATTTGTGTATGACTATGATAATTATTAGAGCCGACAGGTTTACATCGAAGCAGATGAAGCTTGATATGTAATGAGTAAGACAAGCTTCGATTACATTATATACCTTTTATTCTTTAACCCTTACTTGGTTCAGTCATTAGACTGCGCCCCCATCTCCACCAATTTCTTGTAAAGAAAGTGAGGTTTTCAGTTCCAATCAATCTATGGATGATATTGAGGAGGGTCGACTGAACACGGTTTTTTCCAATGCCAGAAGTATATTTACGGGTTTGCGAAACATTAGTTTTAAAATATACCAGTCAAGTCTCTTCCAAATTGAGATCGGGATCTTCTTGTAATAATTTTCTTACCTTGAAAAATAACTTTTTAAAAAAATCGTTAAACAGGAATTATTTTCGGTAATAAATAAATAATTTTATGAATATTTTCCTTCTTTCATTTTGATTAAATTTCACAAATAAAAGTATTTTATATAAATATTTAAAATCTTTTTACTGTTTATATCCATTAAACACTAGAAATTATTGGGTAATAATATTTCGATTCAAAGCCAACTGCTTTCGTTCTGTTATTGTATCAACTTTATCTGAATTTTTATTCGATAGCGTCGATCATTTTAAACATTCTCTTAAGCACTTAGATGACATTGGAGATTTTGATAACTTGCCGCACTTAAATGACCTTGGGAATTTTGATAACTTGCACGAAGTAGACACAATTTTCAAATAAAAATCATAGAATTCAAATACAAATCGTTGAATGCAGTGGATAAAATCAACTATCTCCTATTAAAAAATTGCCATTCATAATATCTATTTGTTATCTCTTATGTATATTTAACAAAAACATAAAAATAGATTTTGAAGTGAATATTGTTCATATTTCTTGTACTCCACCTTCACACTCTCGTCTAACTTGTTTTTCTTTCACGTGATTGACTTTATGAATAAGTACTTTTTGCACTTACCCAACAATATATTTTGATTTCTTCCCACCCCTATGTTCTAGAATACCTTCTCAATAAAGGGACATTTCTTACCGTTTTTATACATGTCTCGCATTATCAATCCATGAAAAGTTACAATAAAGCACAAGAAAATTCAATAAATCA
>NC_142930.1:9894762-9907262 GCF_046866305.1 Octopus bimaculoides | reverse complement strand
TTAGATAAGATTTTATTATAAATTAACTGCTGAGGTTGAAAGCTGGCAGATTCGTTAGCATACTGGACAAGATGCTTAGTGGTATTTCGTTCGTCTTTACATTCTGAGTTCAAATTCCACCGAGATTGATTTTTGCCTTTCGGAGTCGATAAAATGTGTACGAATTGAATTGAGCAATTTTGACTAGCCCCTCTCCTCAAAATTGCTGGCCTTTGCTAAAATTAGAAAGTAACAAGTCGAATGATATAAGTATGGTACATACTGTTGGTACATTATATGAAGTGGTCTGAATGTGTTTTTGTTGGTGTAGTCCTATTCATTAGAACGATGTAGCTAAGGAAAAAGGGAAAGAAAGAGAAAAATTAAAGCAGAGAAAGAGATAAAAAAAAAAACAAAAACAAAAGTTCTGAACTGGGAGAATGAGAAGAGATGAACGGATTTTCAGTACTTTGAAATCAGAAAGATATAACTATGAAACGAAGTAGAATAAGCAGGTCTTACCCAACTTATTTACCCAAACAAAATCAGACAACGAAGCAGGGAACAATCATGAGAAACGGTACAATACCACTAAAAGCACGAGAGGCATGGAGAGAGAGAGGAAGAGAGAGAGAGAGAGAGAGAGAGAGAGAGAGAGAAGGTCACAGAGGGGAAACAGAGAGGGGCAGGCTTCTAAAAGAATAATGCTATTTATACACTAAAAATTCATAAATATACGAAATAGTGTTGTAACGTTGTCAACGCTGACATGTAGCTACTCAATAATTGTAACTAGCTATTTAAGTAAGAATGTGTGTTGTGTTGTGTATAGCGTGTGTCTATACATGCATGCGTACACGCATGTATGTAGATAGACTCATATATTCTTCAACTTTGATATCATGATACTTCATATGCCAGTTTGCTGATTTTCCAGTCCCTTTTTTTCTTTCTTAGTTATTTGTATACCCTTGCTTTCTATGTTCAGTTGCTGTAACATGGTTTCTGGTTGGATTGGATTCCTGACACAGGGACTAATAGCATCCAAGTATGGAAAGTGTGTGATAAATTCGACGTCGATTTTCGCTCCTACTATGTTTTCTACTCAGTACATTTTCTGAAATATTTCTCCAAACCACAATGCAACTTTTACTAATATCATCGAATATTTGTGTATCGTTTTGAACAATATCGGTACGTAATTATTAGAGCCAGTGTATGCTGAAATCATGAGATGCGGCATGGTGGGTGTGAACTATGTTGGCAGATAAACTTAGTGGGTCGTTGGCGAATACCACTAGATGCTGAGCGGATGAACAGACAACAAACTGTCGACGTCCTGGATCAACCAGTTCAGTTAGTGAACTACTGCTATCGTCTGTAATTGTGGTGTGTGCAGACGAAATGTTAATGCTTGCGAAAGACCTATGTGGC
Source organism: Octopus bimaculoides (assembly GCF_046866305.1). Lineage (NCBI taxonomy): Eukaryota > Metazoa > Mollusca > Cephalopoda > Octopoda > Octopodidae > Octopus > Octopus bimaculoides. Next base: position 9,905,849 of record NC_142930.1, on the reverse strand, counting down.
TAAAATTCAGGCCAGACATTCAATTCTCATCACTCAATCGGAACGTCTGGCTTAGAAGAGTTATATTGATCCGAGTAAATCGTCCGACCTTGATGGATCATGAAATTACTGGACATCTTTTCCTCCTCCTTTGATATCTATTCATATTAAGATGCATGTAGGAACATGCATAGATAGTCTGTATAGTCTGTCTATTCTTTATATTACTCATTAATTCGACATTAACAACATATATAAACACCCTTTCATTGAGGTGAAAAGTGATACAGTTGTAATCGAAAGCTTCTACATACATTTATTTTCAGCTGCTTTAAGAATCACAGGAAAATATATGAACGGCAGTTCAACTTCATCTCAGTCAATAAACACTTAATTATTACATATCTCTGAAAATTTCATCGCCATCTAATATTTTATAAAATCTATGGAACTATCTTCACTTTCTTCAGTTAGTCACTTTTCCTTCTTATTCTACTTTTCTTTCTATAAAAAATTTATGCCATTATTCTGAATCAACAGATATCTAATAAACAAATTGACATGCCAAACCGAGTTACATTGTGACTAATATTAAAACTACTTGTACTGGTTTAGGTTCAAAGGTTACTGGAAATAGTTCATTAAAAAGCAATAAATTTAATTTATCCATGATTCAACTTTACATGTAATTTTATAATTTGTGATTTCCCTCATAAAAATAGAAATTAATTTCTTATCTGCTCATTTAAGCATGTTTTGTTACGCAATCCCAATGTTTAGCCATTGTCTTTCAATAAATAAATAAAAACACTGAACCTATTAGATAGTGAAACAGGCAAGTATCTGAAGATACCCATCAAATTAGGAATTCAAAGTTGGGTTCGGTGAAAAACTCTAATTAGATTTTATGCTGTATGAATTCGATGATAACAAAGAAGACTGGCATGATAAACATGTCGATATATTATTTTTAGGGCTAGTAATACTTCTATGTTCTGTTATCTGTATGTTTATTTCTGTTTAGTGACACTTTCTCTGACCCATGTTTCATTTTACGTCATCCATTTTAAATATATCTTATCAGATGCTGCACTTGTTTCACTGACCATAAATGATTTCTGTTTACCTATTGTATTACGTTTCATATCTTGAATTAAGATGAAATCTGATGTAACTCTAGTTAGAATTTCAGAGGGTAGCCATTCTTTTATGAACATTAGGTTTTCTCATGTGGTCATTGGTCGTAAAATCTTTGGGTGAAGATAAGACATTTTCATTTGTTTATTTATCAAAGCACTATCTTTCATTTGATCTTCAATGACATTAGACAGTAATTTGACATGATCATTTCGCCTGTGTTACTGTTGAAGTTATTTGATATGTATCTAGTTTATATTCTTTCTGCGTGACGATATGTGACGAGCGTTTCAAAACAATGTGTTGGTACTGCCTTTATATTCAAACGGAAATAGCCACATGTATCCCATTTCTTCTATAGCTGTAGACTTCACTAACTTTCTACGCAATCTCGTAAACACATTTATACACACAAAAGATGTCATTGTGTGTTTTATGAGTAATGCCTGAGAAAGCACTTATATTTTATAGTGCTTACTTACTTTAACAAAAATCCAATATATTACTTTCTAATTTAATTGTTCAAGACAAAGAGAAAAACATCGTTAAAAACAAGTAATTTGCTTAAATAAATACATCAAATGTTTAATATACTACATATTTTCAAAATACATAGGCATCTCAGTTATTATTTTTATCATTTCTATTAAAGGTTTTCTCGCCCCGGTTCATAAGTTTGGTTTTGATGATATCTAAGCGAGTGAATTATATATATATATATATATATATATATATATATATATATATATATATATATCTGTTAGATGTCAACCCATCGTTGGTAACAAAATAGAATTAACAAATATCCTGTCAATGTTACAGTATTACTATTCATCCATCAATAGATTGTACCAGTCTGTCTCAGACGTCTTTCTAAGTAGACTGTATCGACTCGGTTGACTTCTCAATGAACGATTACAGATAATGGAACATCAGCCTTTCATCTATTTGTCCGGTACACTACAGGGTTTTCTCCGGTGGTGTTCAGGAAATGATAAATTATGAAAGGCAAATTGCTAACCGTTTTAAAATGAAATTTTGCTTGAATAATTTTGCTAAACACATAAAATAATTTACCATTTTCTTGTTCAGAACATATTTGTTAATGAACAATGTGATTATATAGTCTAACTCATTATAGTTTGATAATGATGCTTTTCATTTTAATGTGGAATCCCCTTTACAACCAGGTTGCATGATAACATTAATGATAATACGACCTGGCTGTATATAGAAAATATTTCTGTCGAAGTGTGATATTGATCTTACTACTTTGAGTTCGAACCCTTGAATAGAATATAAAAATATGAAAATACAGGAAATGTGATTTGTTTCCAAAGATGTACTGGAATAAACGAAATTGAAATAAACAGCATTCATGTTTATCTTTCAATTTATTCAGCCTCTTTGTTAATAATTTACTGCTTATTCGGGCGTAGTAAAAAGAACATAAAACATATAAAAGAATGAAAATTGAATAAATGAATGGATTTTTATTGTTGATGTTATTATTTCGCTCTATTTTCACGAACACCACCACTTCAATTTTACTTGCTTTTACAGTTTTCTAAAACGGCGTGACTATGTCAGAAACAATTATTCTGTCTTACCGAAAGTTACATTTTATCATGCATCTCTTACTAAAGATTAGAAATCTTGCTAGCTCTAAATGAATATTTCAAGGTGTCATTTTTAGAAAGCGGACAGGCTACCGGGATAGCAGAGATAACCTATGTTGACCCAGAGATTTGGCTAACTACGTTCGAGACAAACCATACAAAGGTCAAATCATTGCGAAGAAGGATCAGGTCATGAGATGGAGATACCTGAAAATTATACATCTCCTGTACTACTTACTGTGAATAAGAACTTTATATCGCTCACAAAGCTAACATGAATGCCAACAGATCCTTACTGTCAATTAGTTTTATAACTGTGAAAGATAGTGGCTGTCAATTTGAAATCAGATAAGATTTTGATTATTGCCGTAGTAGTATGTCATTTTATAAATACCTAAACGGAACATTAACATGTCGAATAGCTTTCAGTAAGTTCACAAAAGTGAAATAGTTTCTGCTGTTTCATCGAGACAGAATGAAAATCAATTAGATACACTGTATACCTAAAATGTGTAGCTTTGTATTAAACTGAGAAACATTTTTTAAAAAACTTGATGATAAATGACCGAATCAGTGAAGTGTCTAACAATATTGCTTTATATTATTTTACATGTCCTTTTATATTGTAAGTTCAGATATTGTTAAGGTCGACATTGTATTTCATCTCCGAAAGGTTGAGAAAAAAGTGAGTCAAATATATGTGGTCAAATAAATTTGTGTGTAGTCTTGTGTTAATGCTAAAAATTATAGGTAATTTCTATTAATGGTTTATTTATTTTTTTGTTTCTATTAAAAGTATTTACAGTTGCTGATATTTGTTTCAGACCTATATAGTCATAAGGTCAGAGTTTATTCGCATTTTCAAGGTATTCAGACTAAGAGTACAAAGTCTGCAGCATTAATCTGCTTCTGAGTATCACAGACACTCATTTTTAGCTGAGGGCACCGTATCAACGTGAAATAAAATGTCTTGATGAAGAATATAGCTAGCTACTCGGATCAGGAATCGAATCCAACACCTAACGATCCTGAGACCAAAATCCCAGCCACTTCTCCATCTACCTTCACGGTTGCGTGACAAGCTTTCAAAGTAAAAACATTAGCATTCATTTACTCAATATTTTAAGTGAAAATGAATTAATTATAAGTGACTTCATATTCTGTGAGTGTTCCTCACGATCTGTAAAGATTTCAATTGAAAGTAGTATTTCGACTCAAGATTTATTGATATACATACATGCACATAGTCATAAATACATACACACATGTATGTATGTATGTATGTATGTATGTATGTATGTATGTATGTATGTATGTATGCATGCATGTATGTGTATGTATGTATGTGTGTGTGTATGTATATATGTATGTATGTGAGTGATTGTGTGTGTATGAGTGTTTGTGTGTGTGTGTGTGTGTGAGTATACATGGAGGTGTATATATGTAAACTGACAAATACAAAGTGAGAAAACTTTATTGGCATAAACTTATATCAATCGGTGTATACATACTGGAATTTTAACAGGTTTTTGATTATCTGTTTCTAATCAATAGAATTTTTCCATAGAAACTGTTTTGTGTATTATACCTATAATTATCATTTGTTGATTGTTACTCCAGATATTGAACACAAAAATATTTTGCTAAAGTAGCTGCGGAATTTAGAACAAGGTAATTGTCTTGTCAGTTAGTGCTTTAAACTACTTATCAGATGGTTACTGATTCAACTTTTCTTTGGAAGAAGAGTAGTTTTAGGACGTCTGCTTTTCTTTTCTTAACCTATTCCTGTCATTCAGAAGGAAAAAAAATCTTCCTCACATTCATTTTTTATCAAGTAAATCCAGGTTATGAAGCTACAAATGTTGACGTTTACCAGTACGTGTTTAACAAGGAAAGTGAAAATATATCGAATGAATATAGAGACAGTTGCAAACGTACAGAAATCTAACGACATCGTGAAGTGACCATTTGCAAGGATTGTAATGATATAAAAACAAATGGAATATAGAATAGTCTTGTGATCACAGTATTTTATTTAATTGAACATAAAATCTAAATTCGGTGTTTGATAATAACAAATAAATTATTGTTATTTACGCTAGTAAACCTATGAATTGCATACACTGATGACTCCACCTTGTTGGTTATTCTAAAAAAAGAAAATCTGAGTTATTTTCGACCTTTCGTCACATGTCAAAACCTCTTTATAACATTAAATGCATCTTCCTGTTGCTTGCGATATTTAGAACAATTAACTGTTATTTATTCTCTTATTGCCACTAGTGTTTACAATCGTCGAACTCAGAATAGCTGTTTGTAACCTTTATGAATGGATTTATAATTTTACTTAACACACACGCACAAACAACATATGGACGCACACTCATGCAAATCTAATTTCATTATCATCCGGTCGTGCTTATTGCACGGCTCGCCGTGACTCGTTCTCTCCAGTCTGTCCGGTCTGCCATTGCACATGGTAGGTCTTTTCGGTTGCATTCGGAGTCCTCTCACAGTTGCTTTATATAGCTTCAATGTAGTCTGCAACATTTGCTGCGGTTCTCTCAAATCCAATTTATGTGTAAAATATTCCAAACTTTCTCTATTCACATTTCTGGCAATGATAACATACATGATTACTTATGACCACACGCACGCACACACACACACACACGCACACACACGCACTCTCTCTTCTTTCTCTCTCTCTCTCTCTCTCTCTCTCTCTCTCTCTCTCTCTCTCACTATCTCACACACACACACGCTAACAGAAGTTTATCACGTATACACTGGTGTACTAAGAAGATATGCTAATATATCCAGAAATGCATGTATGCACGCGTTATATATAAATACTAATATAACCCAGATATTGGCTAAGTCACATCCACATATTGGGAAATACTTGGAACTGTCTCGACTGCAACTAATAGGCTTTGTTGCTTTGTGACTAACTGGTATGAATTTTGCGAACAAATAATTCAACATATATATATCAAAAGAAAAACGGAAAATCACATATACACACATTCGCGCGCTAACACACGCGTATGTATGTATGTATGTATGTATGTATGTATGTATGTATGTATGCATGTATGTCTCTTCTATTTTTTAATTATTATAAATCTTCCACTGAGGAGGGAGCCGGTTTCCAACAAAGATACAAGGTTCCATCTTTGGGATATAGTTAACACAGACAAATTCACATTTGGAACTTGAGAAAATTCATGCATATTTTTACTGTTACACTCACAGATTGGACTTGTTATGTATGAATCAGCCGGTCAATTTCTCTTTCTGAAAATCCCAGTTTATCCAGATTATCCTTTAAGCATTTACTAACAAAACCTAGTGCTCCAATTATTATTGGTATGAAAATGAATTCATAGTCTGGATATAGAAGCTAGCGGTTTCAAAGATATCCTCTTTTTCTTTGATTTTCAAAGAGATATCTATATCTGCGGGGCAGCTAACCCTCTGTCCCAAACAACAATATCCGGCGTGTTATGCTTACATTTGACAGAAGTTTTGATGGGAATTTTCCATCAGTATTCCTTGAGTTGATGTTTATGAATGTATTCCATAGCAGAGGAATTTTCTAAGTTTATTCCAGGACAGTCCTTTTTGCGAATGACATTGTAAATTATTTTAGCAACAACATCGTACTGCATAGGGGGGTAGTACCGTGACGACATTTTAGGACAGCTGCTAATCACATGCGTGATGTCTTCCACAGAAACATGACATAGCCTACACATGCGGTTGGACCTTGGGATTACAAGAGCGTCACTGTTTCTCTTGTTCACCAGGTACTTTGCAGCAATCTCCTGTTTCTGGATTGCAAACACATAACCTTCAAAGTGTGATGTGATGTAATGGTCTTGTGTCCAAAAGAGGCAACGCTTCGTGTCAATTCTACTGTCTTCTTCAAGCTTCTGGGCAGCATACCCATGCATATTCCTTTTTTTGTATTCTGAGTGTTTTCCATCCAGGTCTCTGAGCTAAGAGAGCCCAGCTGTTTTGGGGCTGTATAGATCATCAGGAAGAGAGTGCTTCTTGAGGAGTTCACTGTCAACTCGTACAATGTTGCTAACTTCACTTTTCAGGACTGCATTAATATATATATTTTTTTTGCTGCTGTTGTTCAGCAGGAGCTACCTGAGTGATACCATACGGTATTCGAATGCTATCTGCATTGACCTCAGGCTTCTACCACCTTCATTTCTTCTTAGGTAGAGACTGTCAACATCACTGTTTCTGTAGGATTTCCCAGTTGTTGTCAGGATTTTGCGGGTTTTGATATCCATGGAGTGGATTTCCTCTGCAGACTAATGAAGTATCCCAAATGTTGGGATCAGCACTGGTACTGCAAATGCATTGTGGGATATTGCTTTCTTGTTAGAGGAGAGTTCCGACTGCCATATTTTCCTAAATCTGGTGTAATATTCTCGGGTCACTCGGTCTTTATTCACAGTGCCTTCATATGATACATTGTCGTCTATGCCTAGGTACTTGTAACATTCTTTGTATAGAATGAGGGAGATAGAGAGACCGTTAATGCACAGGTTTGGGGTTTGGGGGACTGACTTTCCTTTTTCTATAACCAAATATGAACATTTCTTTTGGCCGAATTCCATGCCTATACCAGCTGAAAATGTTATTAATTCCAGTTGTTTTTGGCATTGTTAACGCTTTTAGCATGAATCTTCAGGTCGTCTACAAAGAAATTATGAGTTACATTGATATTTCTGGCAGTTGAAGATCCTAGCATGTAACCATTTGTTTTCTGCAGTAGGAACGATAATGCCAAAATGAAAAGAAGTACCGAAAGATCCCTGGAATATTCCCTTTGTAATGTCTATATTATTAGGAACAATCATTCTGTTTTCAGTTGTAAGGGTAAGAATTGTTGTCCATGTCTTTGTGAGTCTCTCTATAGCAGCGATTAAGGTAGTAGGTACCTTTGCCAGATGTGGGCACTCCAACAGCCATGAATGAGGGATAGAGTCGAATACCTTTCCAGGGTCAAGCCATACTGCACAAGGTTTCATGTATGTATGTTTGTGAACGGGCCCGCTTGAAATATGCACCTGTAGACTGACGAAGGAGAACGAGGAGAAGATAGTTTTCCCTATCTTTGGGGAATTTTCTTTTTCGATTGTCTTTTGCTTCTTTGTTTCTTTTCCTTTTTGTTATTTTACTGCTTACACGCCTTCGTGTAATCCCACAATCATATATCAAAGCCCAAAGAATTCCTCTCAACACATGGCTATGATGCTCCCCCACTACTTCTTCTCATGATCAGAGATGCACGTATCGTCAGCCACCAAGGGACATGCTCAACTGGCTAAGGTCAAACAACTTACAAGCAAATCTGAGGTATTAAGCAGAATATTTGCTGTAGCCCATCTTTTATACCAAAACAAAACAACGTACATGATAATACTTCCGATCGATTAAGATCAGAAGCCATGAGAGCTACTGCCTGGTACTGCATCAGAGCATTTATTATTATTATTATTATTATTATTATTATTATTATTATTATTATTATTATTATTATTATTATTATTATTATTTTTATTATTATTTTTATTATTATTATTATAATTATTATTATTATTATCATAATATTGTCATCATTATGTTTATTATTATTACTATTGTTATTACAGTTGTTGTTGTTGTTGTCGATGTTGTTGATGTTGTTATCTACATCATCCTAAGGAGGGGATGGTGCCTCACATTTCAAATGTTGCCACATTTCTGAATATAGATTCAAGTAACTACGCAAATTGTCGGTTGTCAAGTTTACAACTGCATTCAGCCTCCAGCTGTCTTCAATAACGCAGGCACCGAAGTCTCAGGTGTATACGTCAGTCTGTACAAACATCAACATAACAAACATCGTGCACAGCCCTCAATAGGCGTCTATCGTACAAGTATTTATTTATTTATTGTTTTTAGTGCAGAAACGGACTCTGAATGAAATAGGCACTAACCTGTCCTTACATTGTGGAGGCGCGTGGCTTAGTGTTTAGGGTGTCAGCACCATGATCGTGAGATTATGATTTTGATTCCTGGACCGGGCGACGCGTTGTGTTCTTGAGCAAAACACTTCATTTCACGTTGCTCCAGTCCACTCAGCTGGCAAAAATGAGTAACGCTGCGATGGACTGGCGTCCCGTCCAGCTGGGGCACACACGCCATTAAAACCGGGAAACCGGGCCCATTAGCCTGGCTAGGCTTTAAAGGGGCGCAAGGCGTGTCCTTACATTAGAGAACTCGCGTGTTTGACACAAACAACCCCATTCTATGATTCCAAATATATAATAGCTGTAATGTTCTCTCCTACCATTTACTTGAAAAGGATCGCTTTCTCCTCTTAACGGCGTTCCCATTACATGGGCAGAAGCATTTTAAGTCTCTGATGTTCTCCAGGTGATTTCAGTGTTTCCTGAAGAGCCATGTACTAATGCTTAATAAGTTTGCAAATAGCCACTAATAGGTTGGACATGGCGTGTGGCTGTTTTGGCTTCTTATATAGGTAGTAAGTTTTCATTGCCTGGAACCATTTCAGTTTTCTTAATAAAGAAACAATCACCATTCTTCAAGGATCTTAGAAACTTTGAGCTTTCTGAAATGAAAATATGTAATAGGTTATCTGATAGTGCTAGGGTTCTTATATGATGGATTTCTGGAAATCGCGTGCATAATCAAGATCAATTAACTTTATTGTTGTTATTTTAATGTTATTGCTGATCTCAACTTCGTCGTGTATTAATACCGATTTCAAATTTTGGCACAAGATCAGCAAGTCTGAGGGACTGGGTTAGTCGATTACATCGACCCCAATGTTCAACTAGTACTTATTTTATCGATCCCGAAAGGATGAAAGGCAAAATCGACCTCAGAGGAATTTGAACTCAGAACGTGCAGATGTACGAAATGCCGTTGAGCATTTTGCCTGGATTGCTAACGATTCTGCCTGCTCGCTACCTTACGTCGGAGATTAATATTGCTTTACACATCTTGAAAGGAACTATTTAGCCATAATTCTGCTGTATTATTGATTATTAACAGAGATAAAATGTCTCATATTTCTTGGGAGCTGGGTTGTCGACAAAAGAAAGTATCAAAAGTACCAGTTTTTGATTTTGACTTGAACTTTATTGCATCAACTAATGTTTACATAACGTCGTTCTGTTCACTGGTTAGAAAGATAAACAAGTCTTAAACGTAACTGCATTGAATAAGCTCATAACATCTAGTATATCAGTGAATGTATAAGATAATGAAATGGACAACGATCTTATTCTATATTTAAATTTAACTTGAATAACTGTTTAGAGCCAAGGAATCAAAACTGGAGATGTTAGTACAAGCCGAGAAATAAATACCTTTCGGTTAGAGCAGTCAACTATTAGCAATATCTAACAAATGTGTTAATATCAAGCATCTGTAAAGCAAAGAGCCGGGCGAAATACATGTCGGCATTTCGTCCATCTTTACGTTCTGAGTTCGAATCCCGTTGTGGTCGACTTTATCTTTCATAACTTCGGGTTCGATAAAATAAGTATCAGACGTGCACTGGTGTCGATGTAATCGACTTGCGCACTGCTCCGAAATTGCTGGTCTTGTGTCAAAATCTGAAACCTATATCGAGCATCTGTAATTCAAAGATGACAATCCTTTGAAGATGGACATGTTACAGGCTTAATAAAACATTTCAAATCCAGATTTTAAGTCAAGAAGATCATGATTAGTAAATAAAACTTCCCTATCCAGCTATCATTTGAATCGGTTGCATATCAGAATTAATTTTAGCTTTGTATCTCTATGTAATTCATTCCTTGCAATCAAAGCTTGCTTATGAAAACGCCGTCAGTATCTTTCATCGGTAGATTGATAAGATGTTTAGTGAAAAAAAGAATGATCACAAAGCAATTGACATTTAGTTGCTTTGAGTATTTACAACTTTATATCTTTGCTTTAGTGTTTAAGAAAAATTTATTCCCGAGATAATTTGGATATACAGTAGATATTTAGTTACACCCTTTCTTGTGTAATGTGAGGCCGGCAAATGTAGCAATAAATCTCACTCTATCATAAGTCAACTTCCTAGAAGCCTTGAAGAGTTACGTATCTTGCCAAACAACATGACACATCTCTACAAAGAAATATGGCGTCGAAATAGAAAATTCATTGTAAACGAAACTGTTAGTGCAGTTTAGAATATAAAACCAACTACTGTATAAAGACAAAACAAAAGAAACTTTAAACATAAATATTATTTATTCATATTGCAAGGAAATAAAAGCTCGTGGAATGAGCTATTAATGCTCTTTA
>NC_142930.1:9874762-9892262 GCF_046866305.1 Octopus bimaculoides | reverse complement strand
ACATCCAGATGATTATATATGTCAATTCTACATATCTGCGCCTATAACATCCAGATGATTATATATGTCAATTGTACATATCTGCGCCTATAACATTCTGATGATTCTATATGTCAATTCTGCATATCTGCACCTATAACATCCAGATGATTATATATGTCAATTCTACATATCTGCGCCCATAACATCCAGATGATTATATATGTCAATTCTACATATCTGCGCCCATAACATCCAGATGATTATATATGTCAATTCTACATATCTGCGCCCATAACATCCAGATGATTATATATGTCAATTCTACATATCTGCGCCTATAACATCCAGATGATTATATGTGTCAATTCTACATATCTGCACCTATAACATCCAGATGATTATATATGTCAATTCTACATATCTGCGCCTATAACATCCAGATGATGATATACGTCAATTCTACATATCTGCGCCTATAACATCCAGATGATTATATATGTCAATTATACATATCTGCGCCTATAACATCCAGATGATTATATATGTCAATTCTACATATCTGCGCCTATAACATCCAGATGATTATATACGTCAATTGTACATATCTGCGCCTATAACATCCAGATGATTATATATGTCAATTCTACATATCTGCGCCTATAACATCCAGATGATTATATACGTCAATTCTACATATCTGCGCCTATAACATCCAGATGATTATATATGTCAATTCTACATATCTGCGCCTATAACATCCAGATGATTATATATGTCAATTCTACATATCTGCGCCTATAACATCCAGATGATTATATATGTCAATTCTACATATCTGCGCCTATAACATCCAAATGATTATATACGTCAATTCTACATATCTGCGCCTATAACATCCAGATGATTATATGTGTCAATTCTGCATATCTGCACCTATAACATCCAGATGATTATATATGTCAATTGTACACATCTGCGCCTATAACATCCAGATGATTATATATGTCAATTCTACATATCTGCGCCTATAACATCCAGATGATTATATATGTCAATTATACACATCTGCGCCTATAACATCCAGATGATTATATATGTCAATTGTACATATCTGCGCCTATAACATCCAGCTGATTATATATGTCAATTGTACACATCTGCGCCTATAACATCCAGATGATTATATGTGTTAATTCTACATGTCTGCGCCTATAACATCCAGATGATTATATACGTCAATTCTACATATCTGCGCCTATAACATCCAGATGATTATATATGTCAATTGTACATATCTGCGCCTATAACATCCAGATGATTATATATGTCAATTCTACATATCTGCGCCTATAACATCCAGATGATTATATATGTCAATTGTACATATCTGCGCCTATAACATCCAGATGATTATATATGTCAATTGTACATATCTGCGCCTATAACATCCAGATGATTATATATGTCAATTGTACATATCTGCGCCTATAACATCCAGATGATTATATATGTCAATTCTACATATCTGCGCCTATAACATCCAGATGATTATATAAGTCAATTGTACATATCTGCGCCTATAACATCCAGATGATTATATATGTCAATTATACACATCTGCGCCTATAACATCCAGATGATTATATATGTCAATTATACACATCTGCGCCTATAACATCCAGATGATTATATATGTCAATTATACACATATGCGCCTATAACATCCAGATGATTATATATGTCAATTATACACATCTGCGCCTATAACATCCAGATGATTATATATGTCAATTATACACATCTGCGCCTATAACATCCAGATGATTATATATGTCAATTCTACATATCTGCGCCTATAACATCCAGATGATTATATATGTCAATTCTACATATCTGCGCCTATAACATCCAGATGATTATATATGTCAATTATACACATCTGCGCCTATAACATCCAGATGATTATATATGTCAATTATACACATCTGCGCCTATAACATCCAGATGATTATATATGTCAATTCTACATATCTGCGCCTATAACATCCAGATGATTATATATGTCAATTATACACATCTGCGCCTATAACATCCAGATGATTATATATGTCAATTATACACATCTGCGCCTATAACATCCAGATGATTATATATGTCAATTCTACATATCTGCGCCTATAACATCCAGATGATTATATATGTCAATTATACACATCTGCGCCTATAACATCCAGATGATTATATATGTCAATTCTACATATCTGCGCCTATAACATCCAGATGATTATATATGTCAATTATACACATCTGCGCCTATAACATCTAGATGATTATATATGTCAATTCTACATATCTGCGCCTATAACATCCAGATGATTATATATGTCAATTATACACATCTGCGCCTATAACATCCAGATGATTATATATGTCAATTATACACATCTGCGCCTATAACATCCAGATGATTATATATGTCAATTCTACATATCTGCGCCTATAACATCCAGATGATTATATATGTCAATTATACACGTCTGCGCCTATAACATCCAGATGATTATATATGTCAATTCTACATATCTGCGCCTATAACATCCAGATGATTATATACGTCAATTCTACATATCTGCGCCTATAACATCCAGATGATTATATACGTCAATTCTACATATCTGCGCCTATAACATCCAGATGATTATATACGTCAATTCTACATATCTGCGCCTATAACATCCAGATGATTATATATGTCAATTCTGCATATCTGCACCTATAACATCCAGATGATTATATGTGTCAATTCTACATATCTGCGCCCATAACATCCAGATGATTATATATGTCAATTCTACATATCTGCGCCTATAACATCCAGATGATTATATACGTCAATTGTACATATCTGCGCCTATAACATCCAGATGATTATATACGTCAATTGTACATATCTGCGCCTATAACATCCAGATGATTATATATGTCAATTCTACATATCTGCGCCTATAACATCCAGATGATTATATATGTCAATTCTACATATCTGCGCCTATAACATCCAGATGATTATATACGTCAATTCTACATATCTGCGCCTATAACATCCAGATGATTATATATGTCAATTCTACACATCTGCGCCTATAACATCCAGATGATTATATGTGTTAATTCTACATATCTGCGCCTATAACATCCAGATGATTATATACGTCAATTGTACATATCTGCGCCTATAACATCCAGATGATTATATATGTCAAATATACACATCTGCGCCTATAACATCCAGATGATTATATATGTCAATTCTACATATCTGCACCTATAACATCCAGATGATTATATATGTCAATTCTACATATCTGCGCCTATAACATCCAGATGATTATATACATCAATTCTACATATCTGCGCCTATAACATCCAGATGATTATATATGCCAATTCTACATATCTGCGCCTATAACATCCAGATGATTATATGTGTTAATTCTACATATCTGCGCCTATAACATCCAGATGATTATATATGTCAATTATACACATCTGCGCCTATAACATCCAGATGATTATATATGTCAATTATACACATCTGCGCCTATAACATCCAGATGATTATATATGTCAATTCTACATATCTGCGCCTATAACATCCAGATGATTATATATGTCAATTATACACATCTGCGCCTATAACATCCAGATGATTATATATGTCAATTATACACATCTGCGCCTATAACATCCAGATGATTATATATGTCAATTCTACATATCTGCGCCTATAACATCCAGATGATTATATATGTCAATTATACACATCTGCGCCTATAACATCCAGATGATTATATATGTCAATTCTACATATCTGCGCCTATAACATCCAGATGATTATATATGTCAATTATACACATCTGCGCCTATAACATCTAGATGATTATATATGTCAATTCTACATATCTGCGCCTATAACATCCAGATGATTATATATGTCAATTATACACATCTGCGCCTATAACATCCAGATGATTATATATGTCAATTCTACATATCTGCGCCTATAACATCCAGATGATTATATATGTCAATTATACACGTCTGCGCCTATAACATCCAGATGATTATATATGTCAATTCTACATATCTGCGCCTATAACATCCAGATGATTATATACGTCAATTCTACATATCTGCGCCTATAACATCCAGATGATTATATACGTCAATTCTACATATCTGCGCCTATAACATCCAGATGATTATATACGTCAATTCTACATATCTGCGCCTATAACATCCAGATGATTATATATGTCAATTCTGCATATCTGCACCTATAACATCCAGATGATTATATGTGTCAATTCTACATATCTGCGCCCATAACATCCAGATGATTATATATGTCAATTCTACATATCTGCGCCTATAACATCCAGATGATTATATACGTCAATTGTACATATCTGCGCCTATAACATCCAGATGATTATATACGTCAATTGTACATATCTGCGCCTATAACATCCAGATGATTATATATGTCAATTCTACATATCTGCGCCTATAACATCCAGATGATTATATATGTCAATTCTACATATCTGCGCCTATAACATCCAGATGATTATATACGTCAATTCTACATATCTGCGCCTATAACATCCAGATGATTATATATGTCAATTCTACACATCTGCGCCTATAACATCCAGATGATTATATGTGTTAATTCTACATATCTGCGCCTATAACATCCAGATGATTATATACGTCAATTGTACATATCTGCGCCTATAACATCCAGATGATTATATATGTCAAATATACACATCTGCGCCTATAACATCCAGATGATTATATATGTCAATTCTACATATCTGCACCTATAACATCCAGATGATTATATATGTCAATTCTACATATCTGCGCCTATAACATCCAGATGATTATATACATCAATTCTACATATCTGCGCCTATAACATCCAGATGATTATATATGCCAATTCTACATATCTGCGCCTATAACATCCAGATGATTATATGTGTTAATTCTACATATCTGCGCCTATAACATCCAGATGATTATATATGTCAATTCTACATATCTGCGCCTATAACGTCCAGATGATTATATATGTCATTTCTGCATATCTGCGCCTATAACATCCAGATGATTATATATGTCAATTCTACATATCTGCGCCTATAACATTCTGATGATTATATACGTCAATTATACACATCTGCGCCTATAACATCCAGATGATTATATATGTCAATTCTACATATCTGCGCCTATAACATCCAGATGATTATATATGTCAATTCTACATATCTGCACCTATAACATCCAGATGATTATATATGTCAATTCTACATATCTGCACCTATAACATCCAGATGATTATATATGTCAATTATACACATCTGCGCCTATAACATCCAGATGATTATATGTGTTAATTCTACATATCTGCGCCTATAACATCCAGATGATTATATACGTCAATTCTACATATCTGCACCTATAACATCCCGATGATTATATATGTCAATTATACACATCTGCGCCTATAACATCCAGATGATTATATATGTCAATTATACACATCTGCGCCTATAACATCCAGATGATTATATGTGTTAATTCTACATATCTGCGCCTATAACATCCAGATGATTATATACGTCAATTCTACATATCTGCGCCTATAACATCCAGATGATTATATATGTCAATTATACACATCTGCGCCTATAACATCCAGAGGATTATATATGTCAATTCTACATATCTGCGCCTATAACATCCAGATGATTATATATGTCAATTCTACATATCTGCGCCCATAACATCCAGATGATTATATATCTAATTTCTACATATCTGCGCCCATAAAATCCAGATGATTATATATGTCAATTCTACATATCTGCGCCTATAACATCCTGATGATTATATATGTCAATTGTACATATCTGCGCCTATAACATTCATATGATTATATATGTCAATTCTACATATCTGCGCCTATAACATCCAGATGATTATATATGTCAATTCTACATATCTGCGCCTATAACATCCAGATGATTATATATGTCAATTCTACATATCTGCGCCTATAACATCCAGATGATTATATATGTCAATTCTACATATCTGCGCCTATAACATCCTGATGATTATATATGTCAATTGTACATATCTGCGCCTATAACATCCATATGATTATATATGTCAATTCTACATATCTGCGCCTATAACATCCAGATGATTATATATGTCAATTGTACATATCTGCGCCTATAACATCCAGATGATTATATATGTCAATTATACACATCTGCGCCTATAACATCCAGATGATTATATATGTCAATTCTACATATCTGCGCCTATAACATCCAGATGATTATATGTGTTAATTCTACATATCTGCGCCTATAACATCCAGATGATTATATACGTCAATTCTACATATCTGCGCCTATAACATCCAGATGATTATATATGTCAATTCTACATATCTGCGCCTATAACATTCTGATGTTTATATACGTCAATTGTACATATCTGCGCCTATAACATCCAGATGATTATATATGTCAATTATACACATCTGCGCCTATAACATCCAGATGATTATATATGTCAATTCTACATATCTGCACCTATAACATCCAGATGATTATATATGTCAATTCTACATATCTGCGCCTATAACATCCAGATGATTATATACATCAATTCTACATATCTGCGCCTATAACATCCAGATGATTATATATGCCAATTCTACATATCTGCGCCTATAACATCCAGATGATTATATATGTCAATTCTACATATCTGCGCCTATAACATCCAGATGATTATATATGTCAATTCTACATATCTGCGCCTATCACATCCAGATGATTATATATGTCATTTCTGCATATCTGCGCCTATAACATTCTGATGATTATATATGTCAATTATACACATCTGCGCCTATAACATCCAGATGATTATATATG
This sequence comes from Octopus bimaculoides, assembly GCF_046866305.1. NCBI lineage: Eukaryota > Metazoa > Mollusca > Cephalopoda > Octopoda > Octopodidae > Octopus > Octopus bimaculoides. The sequence goes on along the minus strand of NC_142930.1, from coordinate 9,885,249 downwards.
TCAATTCTACATATCTGCGCCCATAACATCCAGATGATTATATATGTCAATTCTACATATCTGCACCTATAACATCCTGATGATTATATATGTCAATTATACACATCTGCGCCTATAACATCCAGATGATTATATGTGTTAATTCTACATATCTGCGCCTATAACATCCAGATGATTATATATGTCAATTCTACATATCTGCGCCTATAACATCCAGATGATTATATATGTCAATTGTACATATCTGCGCCTATAACATCCAGGTGATTATATATGTCATTTCTGCATATCTGCGCCTATAACATCCAGATGATTATATATGTCAATTATACACATCTGCACCTATAACATCCAGATGATTATATATGTCAATTCTACATATCTGCGCCTATAACATCCAGATGATTATATATGTCAATTCTACATATCTACGCCTATAACATCCAGATGATTATATATGTCATTTCTGCATATCTGCGCCTATAACATCCAGATGATTATATACGTCAATTCTACATATCTGCGCCTATAACATCCTGATGATTATATATGTCAATTCTACATATCTGCGCCTATAACATCCAGATGATTATATACGTCAATTCTACATATCTGCGCCTATAACATCCAGATGATTATATATGTCAATTCTACATATCTGCGCCTATAACATCCAGATGATTATATATGTCAATTCTACATATCTGCGCCTATAACATTCTGATGATTATATATGTCAATTCTACATATCTGCGCCTATAACATCCTGATGATTATATATGTCAATTCTACATATCTGCGCCTATAACATCCAGATGATTATATATGTCAATTCTACATATCTGCGCCTATAACATCCAGATGATTATATATGTCAATTCTACATATCTGCGCCTATAACATCCAGATGATTATATATGTCAATTATACATATCTGCGCCTATAACATCCTGATGATTATATATGTCAATTCTACATATCTGCGCCTATAACATCCAGATGATTATATATGTCAATTGTACATATCTGCGCCTATAACGTCCAGATGATTATATATGTCAATTCTGCATATCTGCGCCTATAACATCCAGATGATTATATATGTCAATTCTATATATCTGCGCCTATAACATCCAGATGATTATATATGTCAATTCTACATATCTGCACCTATAACATCCAGATGATTATATATGTCAATTCTACATATCTGCGCCTATAACATCCAGATGATTATATATGTCAATTCTACATATCTGCGCCTATAACATCCAGATGATTATATATGTCAATTCTACATATCTGCGCCTATAACATCCAGATGATTAAATATGTCAATTCTACATATCTGCGCCTATAACATCCAGATGATTATATATGTCAATTCTACATATCTGCGCCTATAACATCCAGATGATTATATATGTCAATTCTACATATCTGCGCCTACAACATCCAGATGATTATATATGTCAATTCTACATATCTGCACCTATAACATCCAGATGATTATATATGTCAATTCTACATATCTGCGCCTATAACATGCTGATGATTATATATGTCAATTCTACATATCTGCGCCTATAACATCCAGATGATTATATATGTCAATTCTACATATCTGCACCTATAACATCCAGATGATTATATATGTCAATTCTACATATCTGCGCCTATAACATCCAGATGATTATATATGTCAATTCTACATATCTGCGCCTATAACATCCAGATGATTATATATGTCAATTCTACATATCTGCACCTATAACATCCAGATGATTATATATGTCAATTCTACATATCTGCGCCTATAACATTCTGATGATTATATATGTCAATTCTACATATCTGCGCCTATAACATCCAGATGATTATATATGTCAATTCTACATATCTGCGCCTATAACATCCAGATGATTATATATGTCAATTCTACATATCTGCGCCTATAACATCCAGATGATTATATATGTCAATTCTACATATCTGCACCTATAACATCCAGATGATTATATATGTCAATTCTACATATCTGCGCCTATAACATTCTGATGATTATATATGTCAATTCTACATATCTGCGCCTATAACATCCAGATGATTATATATGTCAATTCTACATATCTGCACCTATAACATCCAGATGATTATATATGTCAATTCTACATATCTGCGCCCATAACATCCAGATGATTATATATGTCAATTATACATATCTGCGCCTATAACATCCAGATGATTATATATGTCGGTTCTACATATCTGCACCTATAACATCCAGATGATTATATATGTCAATTCTACATATCTGCGCCCATAACATCCAGATGATTATATATGTCAATTATACACATCTGCGCCTATAACATCCAGATGATTATATATGTCAATTCTACATATCTGCGCCTATAACATCCTGATGATTATATATGTCAATTCTACATATCTGCGCCTATAACATCCAGATGATTATATATGTCAATTCTACATATCTGCGCCTATAACATCCTGATGATTATATATGTCAATTCTACATATCTGCGCCTATAACATCCAGATGATTATATATGTCAATTATACATATCTGCGCCTATAACATCCAGATGATTATATATGTCAATTATACACATCTGCGCCTATAACATCCAGATGATTATATATGTCAATTATACATATCTGCGCCTATAACATCCAGATGATTATATATGTCAATTATACACATCTGCGCCTATAACATCCAGATGATTATATATGTCAATTCTACATATCTGCGCCTATAACATCCAGATGATTATATATGTCAATTCTACATATCTGCGCCCATAACATCCAGATGATTATATATGTCAATTATACACATCTGCGCCTATAACATCCAGATGATTATATATGTCAATTCTACATATCTGCGCCTATAACATCCTGATGATTATATATGTCAATTCTACATATCTGCGCCTATAACATCCTGATGATTATATATGTCAATTCTACATATCTGCGCCTATAACATCCAGATGATTATATATGTCAATTGTACATATCTGCGCCTATAACATCCAGATGATTATATATGTCAATTATACACATCTGCGCCTATAACATCCAGATGATTATATATGTCAATTCTACATATCTGCGCCTATAACATCCAGATGATTATATACGTCAATTCTACATATCTGCGCCTATAACATCCAGATGATTGTATATGTCAATTGTACATATCTGCACCTATAACACCCAGACATGTCTATCTTGTAAAATTCCTAAATATTCCTTAATGCTGTTCATTCTATTTCGAAACTTCTCTCAAGTTTGCTGGCATCGTTTACTAGCGTTTCTTCTTTTTTCTCTATTTCTAAATTTTGCTCCATCTTTTTTTGTAAACACAATAGTTTACGTGATGTTATATACTTAAGGCCTGAAATTTTGCGGGAGGTGGTTAGTCGATTACATTGGCTCCAATGCTCAACTGGAACTTATTTCATCGATCTCGAAAGGATGAAAGGCAAAAACCGACATCGGCGAAATTTAAACTCAGAATGTTGAGACAAATGAAATGCCACTAAGCGTTTTGCCCGGTGTGCTAACGCTTCTACCAACCAGCTCGTTGCCTTTCCATATGATTTAATAATAATATATAATATGATAATTTAAGTTTAAGAAATCCATATGTTAAAGCTTCTTTAGAGTTGAAATTCAGTGGTAAGAACCAAAGTAAAAGTTTTTATGTTTTCATTCTCATCCGCCTGTACGCTCAGTTCAAATTTTGATATATTCGTTGTTTCCTTTCACTTGCTATCGCGGACAAGAAATATATTCGGGAATCATACTACGGTTAATTCAACTGACAATATCCTACAATATCTGACTGTATACCCTGCCAAATGAAAACAATATTGGGCGATGGAGGAGGCGGTGAGCTGGCAGAAACTTTAGCATGCTGCAGAAAATGTTTAAAGCGGCGAGCTGGCAGAATCGTTAGCCTGCTTCGTCCAACTTTACGCTCTGAATTCAAATTGCGCCGAGGTCGACTTTGTCTTTCGTCCTTTCGGATTCGATAAAGTAAGTACCAGTTGAGTCCCGGGGTCGATGTAATCGACTTACCCCTATGCTGAAATTGCTAACCTTGTGTCAAAATTTGAAACCAATATTATGATATGGGCCTAAAATTTTCTTAACGGATAATATCTAAGTAAACAATGGATATATTTAGACTCTCATTCATTTATGACATTAGAGGCGATCGTAGACGTGCAATTTGCCAAGCTAGTTACACAGTTTCGATAATTCGCTGCAGTAATTTCATTCAATTTAAGCTCATAATACTTTAAAGTCTACACAAACGTAATGCAGTTTCTTTTCAGTCTCCTTTAAATTTGAGTTCAATAAAACATTAATTAATATTTTGAAGATCATAGAGATGAATTTTGAAAAATAATGAATTGATATAAATATATAGTTGCATTTACATGCATAAGACACGCACAAACACATACACGGGGTCACAGAAATACACTTCCACATCCATAGTCACCCAGGTCTCACACATGCTTACATGTATATACTTTAATATATGTGTATGTGTGTGTGTGTGTGTATATATGTATGCATGTATATATATATATATATATATATATATACATATATATATAATTTTAGCAGAAGTATTTAGAACTTCATGTATATTGCCGTACATCTTATACGCGCATCATTTGACATGAATCCGGAGTTTGGGTAGGTCACAAAGCACACCTAGAAAATAAGACAAAACATGGTAGATTGTTATAAGATATTTAGTGACACTATAACACGTCCGTTTAATTAAATTAATTATTTTCTTTTCTACTCTAGGCACAAGGTCCGAAACTTTTGGGGAGGGGCCAGTCGATTAGATCGACCCCCAGTACTCAACTGATACTTAATTTATCGAACCCGAAAGGCAAAGTCGACCGCAGCGGAATTTGAACTCAGAACTGACGAAATAACACTAAGCATTTCACCTGGCATGCTAACGTTTCTGCCAGCTCGCCGCCTTAATTATATAATGTAATTAACATTATTAAAATGTATTGTCAAATAATCAGAGATCTGTAAATCTTTATGCATGACATTACTGGATTGTTAAACTTTTGACAAAAATAACCACTGTAAAGACAGACACTGTCTGTGAAAAATTCAGTTATGGAGGCTGTTTATATTTAGGATTTTGTGAGAGAAAGTTACATAAATAAAAGAAAAGTTGATAGGAGATTAAATGTGGCCGATGAGGTGCATGAAAGAGATAAAAAGACTATTTGCCTGCCTAATTACTTTATCGGGGCGATACTAGAGGGTAAAGGGTACATAGATACATAAAATTAGGGACAAATATATGTTGTCCACTCATTTATGTATCATATGTACCGATACATACTTATACACAAAAACATATTCATATGTATATATATATATATATATATATATATATATATATATATATATATATATATATATATATATATATATATATATGATAGACGAATTTCGTTTCCTACAATCTATGTGTATTCTATATATCGTAGCAGTGAGATTTGATTGGTGCTTCCTTCTGATGAGGTCCATTAAGCCGAACTCACGTGATATGGGAAATACGGCGTTTATGACAGACGAATTTCTTTTGCTATATATATATATATATGCACACATAAACAAAGCTGGCAGTATTACAATTATAAATTAGTTACAACTGTTTCGATGATTAGTGGAAATGTTACATTAATCAACGTGTTAGGTATTACAAATAAAAAAAATATTTTAGTATAACTTCACAATATTATATGAAAACTATCCACTAATTAACTTATCAGACTTGGCATGAATGCAGTACTAACGTATATAGCTACATACATTCCTAATTTTTCGTGTTTCCTCTGCATGTTTATGGACCATCAAATACATTACTAAAATCATCGTTTGCAATGCTGAGTACTACTTCCGTATGACATAAATTTATATTTATATTCAATTAAATTTTGAATTGTGTTTTGAGTATGCGTGTGTGCGTGTGTGTAATAAAAATAACCTAAGAGAAACAACTCAGAGTGGCCAGTGGTATGTATATGAACATCATAGACAAAAATACACGTATATCAAATGTCATAGAACATAAACTGATTATGTGTGTGGATGTAGTTGCATGTCTGTTTGTTTGAGGCTCGTATTCTGCTGACTAGCCTATGCCGTGATTTGACACTACCTCCCTTACCACACAGGATACAAAAGTAGGTTGCGGGACGTCCACCAAGCCCGAAAGTTTGGCTAAGAATAACTTTTACAGCGCGCGCGCGCGCGCACACACACACACACACACACATCACACACAACGCATGTTGGCTCATTATTGTTGAGTGGTTAAGATTTCGCTTTGAACTACCTCGTTCGATGTCACTGAGAGGCCTGGCCTCTAGAGCAATTTTCTATATTCTTTGATCCATCCACGCCCTGTGTGTGAAAGTAGGCGGACAATACCTGAGTAGAAGCTCTTCGATGGATGGTGACTTATTCTTTTCTACTCTAGGTTCCAGGGTCAAAAATTTTGGGGGCAGGGAGCCAGTCGTTTAGATCGACCCCAGTACGCAACTGGTACTTTATCGACCTCGAAAGGATGAAAGGCAAAGTCAACCTCGGCGGAATTTGAACTCAGAACGAAATAAAAGAATTTTTTCTACTCTAGGCACAAGGTTCGAAATTTTGGGGGATGGGGGGAGGCAGTCGATTAGATCGATCCCAGTACACAACTGGTACTTAATTTATCGACCCCGAAAGGTACAGTCGACCTCGGTAGAATTTGAACTCAGAACGTAAAGACAGACGAAATACCGCTAAGCATTTCGCCCGACGTGCTAACGTTCCTGCCAGCACGCCGCCTTTGGATAGTAACTTATTGCAAATATACAACCGTGTCATAATGACACCACGTAAAAATTACACTTTAATCACTTTCCCGCTAATATAATGAACCAGATATTTTCGTAGATCGAATAATTGAACATTCATAGTGAGAAATTCTCCCCCGAGATCCAGTATATATATAATGTAATCTCTCTGCATTGGGGAGGGGGGATTTCTAAGCGCAAATGGATACTGGACTACAGTAGATATTCAGTGAAACACTCTATTGTACTATGTTACAGAGATCAAATTCGAAAATTGGCCATATGCCGAGAGATTTTATTAGTATGTTCAGAGTAAAAAGATAGAGAGCAAATGCCCAAAAGAAAGAAATAGAGAAACAGTGGAAAGGGAGGGAGAGAAAGATGTCGGGAGATGGCAGAATTGTAGTTAAAGATAAAATGGACACGGAAGCCGTAACGGACGGATCTCGCTCTCCAGCGATATAAGCACGAGTGCTTTTATGCAGTACAAGCTCATATGAGAGGTCCTCTCAGGATAAATAGCGCAATATTCTGTTTTCTAACACAATATCCGCTTTAATTGGAAGATAAATTTTTGCTTTTTGGTATCAATACTCTTTCTGTCGTTATTAATTATTTTTTATAAAAAGATATAATATATACTCTCATTCCTAAATTCCCCTTCCTCCAAATTGCAGCTCTTTCAAATTTTCGTCACGATATCAGCAATTTTCCGGGGCGGGGTGAGTCGGTTTGATATATACATATATATAATACTTTTTTTATTATACATATATGATATGTGTGCGTGTGTGTCTATATATAATATATACATACACACACACAGCGTTCAATATACACATATTTTTCCACGTCTGGCCGCATAGCCTTTTCTGTTTATTCTACTGTTTTGTTTTCCTGTCTTGTTTTCTGTCCGCCACTACATTCCTCCATGGTACAAATTTAATTTGTGGTCCTTGGGAAGAACCATTTTAACGATGCGTCCTGCCCTATCTCTTCGAAACGCCAGTGTTAGAATGGTGGCAGCTGATGAAGGAAATGTTCTCTATGTAGCCTGTGTGTTTTCTGTACTCTGTTTATCATTTTGTCTACGTGTTGTTTCCAATGTCCTGTACCCAGATATGCATCTATGTATACAGGTAGATGTAAGTTTGTACATATATGTACGTATATATGCATATACTCATTTATCATTTGTATTATATATATATATATATATATATATATATATATATATATATATATATATATAGATATATATATATACCAAAGAAAAAGAAAAACGTTTATAATTATGAAGAAGTCACAATTATAACTAAGAGGGTTACAAAATAGCAGCCAAAACCGCTATAAAGCCATTATATCACTCATATCATTTCTCCTCACGATAAAAACTCTCCTCTCTACTTACACACATACACACACACACAAACACACACACACACACACACACACATATATATATATATACACATATATATGGACATGCACATCTCTCTCTTACACTTTCTGTATATGTGTGTGTTTTGTATGTGTGTGTGTGTGTGTGTGTGTGTGTGTGTGTGCGTGTGTGTGTGTGTGTGTATGAATATCTATGTTTGTGTTGATGTGTCCGTGCGTAATTACATTTTATATCGAAAATAATAGTGCACGGAATCTAATCTTACAAAGCATGCTATAAGTATCAACTCCAAAAGAAAAGAAAGGCGAAATAAAAGGTTTCACCGTTCTAACAATAGCGAAACATTATCTTGCGCCATGTGTTTAGACAGGTACTTAATAGTTAACTTATAAATTATTTACCTTATATTTTACAGAGCTGCAATTTGGAGGAAGGGGAATTTAGGAATAAATCTACGGCAATAAATTCTCGAGTCCACCTATCACAAATTTAAAATTTACTAGTTGGTCCTTGTTGCTTATTATGAAACTGCTTTGATGATGGTCACATTCAATATAAATCGCTATATATAATTAAGATTTTCTCTTTAAATGAATAGAAGTGTATACAGGCAAACATTAATGTACAAATTCTTTGCTGTTTGACGACTAGCAACGAAAATATGTTTGCTTTAGCTATTTGAGCATATAAAAAATATGTTTGCATATCGCCGTTACACATTCGCACATACAAGTAAACACACACATATGTAGGTATATATGTGTATGCGTATCCATGCACGCATGTATGTATGTATACATACATACGTCGTATCACTACGTCGCTTATGACGTCGAGGGTTCCAGTTGATCCGATCAACGGAACAGCATGCTCTTGAAATTAACGTGTAAGAGGCTGAGCACTCCATAGACACGTGTACCCTTAACTTAATTCTCGGGGGAGATTCAGCGGGACAAGGCTGGCCCTTTGAAACCCGAAGAAACAGTGTGAGAAAGTTGTGGTGAAAGAGTACAGCAAGGTTAGCCACCATCCCGGCCGGAGCATCGTGGAGCTTTAGGTGTTTTCGCTCAATAAACATTCACAACGCCCGGTCTGGGAATCGAAACCGCGATCCCACGACAACGATTCCGCTGTCCTAACCACTGGGCCATTGCGTCTCCACAACATACATACGTACGTACATACATATATATATATATACACATATGTGTGTGTGTGTGTGTGTGTGTGTGTGTGTGTGTGTGTGAGTGAGTTTGGAGGGATGTATTATCCGGGCGGATACCGTATTGGCTCTCAGTTAAGTTCCAGTTAACGGCTAACCACTTCGATCAGTATTTAATATTTGTGATTACTATTTGTTGCTAGTCACTCCGTGAATTCTTCCGATGGGTAATTCCGTGTACGCTTTGCTGGACGCTAAAAAAAATGTCTGAAGTATATATTATTATTAATGATAAGGAGTATGAAGACTTGTTCATCCACAAAATATATTTATTTATTTTGTAATTTTATAAAGCATATTATAATGACTTACACGTGTTTCCGCTGCACCGACTACTTACGGTTGCAGATGCAACGTTGCATTATTATCAGTGCCATACTAGTCTCCATAGTTTTTTTTCATCATTATTATTATTATTATTATTATTATTATTATTATTATTATTATTATTATTATTATTATTATTATTATTATTAATAGTAGTAGTAGTAGTATTATTTAAGGCGGCGAACTGGCAGAATCGTTAGCACGTCGGGTGAAATGCTTAGCGGTATTTCGTCTGCCGTTACGTTCTGAGTTCAAATTCCGCCGTGGTCGGCTTTGCCTTTCATCCTTTCGGGGTCGATAAATTAAGTGTCAGTCAAATATTGCGGTCGATATAATCGACTTCCCAGCTCCCCACAAATTTCCGGCCTTGTGATTATAATAGAAAAGATTATTATTATCATTATTTTGTTTTTTTTTTCTTCTTTCTTCAAATTTTTTCCCATTTCTCGCCGAGTATTTTCCGTACACCTAGGGTAGAGAAACGTTGTATGCATTCCCAATTTACACACGCAAATTCATAGGTAAAACATGTATTTAAGAAAAAAAAAAAAATCATGAATGGATGTTGTTTTCACAGCGATAATGCTCTTCTTAGTACATGAGTCGTTCC
>NC_142930.1:9862262-9872262 GCF_046866305.1 Octopus bimaculoides | reverse complement strand
CAGTTTTAATTTATAGACTAGTTTATCAAACCTTGTATATCTAAAGCTGAGAGAATAAAGGACATTATCTGTTAGGGGTAGGGCTGAGAGAGCAGACAGAAATCATAGTTGGTATAGTCATAAAAATCATGAGGTTTGGTAAAGGAAAACTTAAGATAAGATATTGGCTGAAAACTAAGGGGGGTTGCCCACTAGCAGACCATTGATAATGAAACAGGGGAAGTCTTATCATGTAGTACTATAGTTAAATGCTTCAAAACAATGTTGCTATATTGTATACAGACAAAGTTTATGGCTATTCAGAGGGTTATAAAGAAGAATATATTAACAAAAGAATAGAAAGTTATGGATACTTTTGAGTATATACCAAACTATTACGAGAATAGAAGGAGGAAAAGGAAATTATTCAGAAATAGTTTAATATTTATACATATGATTGTGTGTGTGTGTGTGTGTGTGTGTGTGTGTGTGTGGTGTGTGTGTGTGTGTGTGTGTGTGTGTGTGTGTGTGTGTGTGTGTGTGTGTATAAATATATATATGCGCGCAGGCTTAGGTGACTCATTAGTACAAATGTTCAATCTTAAATTTTAGGGAAAACTATAAAGAACACAGAGCATAATCATTTCTCGTTTATTTATGTCTCGAAATGTCAAAATTTTCGTCGCACCACTGCGATCTGATCATTATCACAGTTCCATCGCCACTCTTTGAAATCTAGTTTCTGGCTTTCAGGCAGGTTCTGTAAGCCTCAGAATTTTTAAAACTTTTTTCTTGGACTCACAGACATGTGAATTTGCTACATAAACAGTACTTAACCTCTTGACACCAGCAGTCGTTAGCCACTTACCCTCTCAACATTCAGATGTAATCTATCAAATACAGCACTTATTTATTCACGTTGTTTTGAATTAATCAGACATTATCTTGTAGCTTAAAGATTTCCATGATGTGATTATTTATTTTAGAATGACATTGTAGGGTTGGCGTAAGAGGCCAGATCTGGTTGGTTTGAGCAATAAAAGACGTAAAATATTTAGGCCATATATTGTCGGTTTAAATGTCAAAGGTTTAGCAAACATTCCATTCATTTGTCTGTTACAACTTAACATGTATATATCATTATCACCGTTCCACCTTCTTTTTCTTTCTCCCTTTCTTCTTTCTCTCTTTTTTCTTCTTTTTGCGTTTTCGCATATCATAATGGTCATTTTCAAAATATATATACCCTGCTTGTTATATACAAATATAAGGTGTTTTTGGTATATCGTTTTATGGTTCAAGTGTATAAAAATTAGATTCTTGTATGCAGATTAAATTGTATTTTAAGGATGTGGAGTATAAAATAGAGGGTAATGCCAATCAAGAAATATTATCGATAAAATCTTACCTATATGCATCCATCTATATAAACGCACACACACACACACATACATACACACACACACACACACACACATATATATACACATACGCATATACTTATATATACGCATACATATATACTTATGTACATGTATGCATACACATGCACTCACTATTGTATGCATATAAACTAATTCTACGTAGAGACACGAGGAAAAATATACCCTTTTTGTGTTTATCACCTTGGTATAACTCCATTGAAACTATGTTCGTATCCTCATACACAGATTGATTCAATTGTCCCGAGATTGTAGGAAATTGATCATATGATATCTATACAAAGTTTATTCACTGAGCTATTGTGTTTATGGGGTGCGAATTGATAGAAATAATGGAAACTTCTTTGCAGTATAATTGTTCCAATGCTCGTATAATCTGTCACTAATACACTAACGCTTGCATAGAAACTGTCTTTCCTACGTAAATTCCAGGGAGACCTGCACATGGTTCATCTTGGCATGTTATAAAGTATACCGTATTTGTTATATAGTTATTTTCTTTTAACTATTATAGTATAATAGATGCAAGTAATAATATGAATATAGTGAAGGGTAATGCATGGTACAATAACAACAGATTTGATGGTGTAAATTTATATGGATATCGCACCAAATAACGAATTACCTAATAAATTTAGGAGAACCTTAGGTTAATTTAACCGTATATTCAAAGTCATAGAAAAAGATAACCAAGAATATCTATCAAATTCATCATTTGTAAGTCCTACCCTTCTCACAATCAAACGCACATACACACAAATGCGCGCGCACGCACACACATACAAACTCTCGCGCGCATACACACATCTGCATAGTGTGTGTTTGTATGCATTAGATATCGAACAAAACGTATATGGCAGTATATATTATTATTATTATTATTATTATTATTATTATTATTATTATTATTATTATTATTATTACCATTATTATTATTGCCTTTGCACAGCTTCTAACACTGGAGATGTACTACAGTGTCAGCTGTTCACTACCAGTGACCTCTTATTTTTCGAGTACCATCCGGAGTACTCGAGCGGTTCCAAGCAGTGCTGTTTTCTACAAGTGCTCCACCTTTATTGCAGCCCCTATTTGGTCCACATACTTCTCGAGATTAAAAAAAAAAAAATAATAATAATAATAATAATTATTATTATTATGTATCAAACCTTACAAAAAAAGCAATGCATATGAAATGTATAATTATCACAGAAACGTGATGATATAATTTGTAGCGAAAGGCAAGCGGCAAAAAGAAATCACAACAAACAAAAGCAAAACAACTTTACTGCAGTTCTCGGTTGTATACAAATACCTTGGTAAGTCCATTATGTCATCGTCGTAAAAGCTATGACTGCCGGCAATTTTGTACAAATAAACAAGAAGTCAAAAATGAAAAATTGATTTCTGTACGCCAGATAAATTAGTTGGTAATGCAAAAACGCGCTATTTCGTAGTGCTCATGGAAAATTAAACATTAATATCTATCAGAATATATACTTGTATGTTCTGACTGGGCTGTATGTATGCTCAAGCGTAAGATATGAAAGAAAGAACTCAAGAAACGTGGAGAATTCTTCTTCTTGTTTCTTCGTTATTTAGTCCGTCCGTAACGTGGGTTCAATCATGTAATAATACAAATAATATGTGAGTATATGCATATATACGTACATTTATGTACATATCTACATCTACATGTATATATAGATGCATATCTGGGTACAGGACGTCACAAAAAAACGTGGACAAAATGAGATGGTTTATTACCAATTAAAACCTAAAGGCAAATCTATAAAAGTCATTTAAGTGACAAGGGTACAACGTAGTACCAACATTGCTAGAAATAAGAGTACACACACACACACACACACGTACACACACACACACACACGCACACACACACACACAAACACACACACACACACACACACACACACACACACACACACACACACACACACACACACACACACACACACACACACACACATATATATATATATACTATATTAAATCTCTGAGCCAGATGTAAACAGTATCAATACGGAATCGTAACATATAATTGCCAACCAAGTGCTACTGGCGTTTATAGCACTGTCCCGTATAGGACGCCACACTTGGTTGGCAATTATATATATATATATATATATATATATATATATATATATATATATATATATATATATATATATATATATATATATATATATATATGGCTGTTTGGTAAGAAGCTTACTTTCCAACGACATGGTTCCGGATTCAATCCCACTGCGTTGTACCTTGGGCAAGTGTCTTCTATTATAGCCACAGGCCGACCAAAGCCTTGAGAGTGGATTTGGTAGACAGAAACTGAAAGAAGCCCGTTATATATATATATATATATATATATATATATATATATATATATATATATATTTGTGTGCATGTGTTTGTCCTCCCACCATCGCTTGACAACCGATGTTGGTGTGGTTATGTCCCCGTAACTTAGCGTTTCTACAAAAGTGACCGATCGAATAAGTCATAGGCTTACAAAGAATAAGTTCTGGGGTCGGTTCGTTCGACTGAAGGCGGTGCTCCTGCGTGGCTGCAGTCAAATGACTGAAACAAGTAAAAGAATAAATGAATATATAAACATTCCATATATATATATATATATATATATATATATATATATATATATATATATATATATGTATATATATATGTATATATACATGTATGTATGCATGTATGTATGTATGTATGTATGTATGTATGTATGTATGTATGTATGTATGTATGTATGTATGTATGTATTAGTCTTCTTTCTGTCCTTTTAGAATTAGTGTGGGCTTTCTGAACCTTTCTACGATCATGTAATATGTTGTAACTGTTTTATTTTTCTATTAATTCCGAATATTTGATATGTCATACAGATGTATAAAATATCAATTACTCCTCTATATTCTTTTCCACTTTATCTCAATGTAGATTTTAGTGTATCGGGTAAGGGGAAATTTGTGATTCTAGTAAATAGGAAAATGAATATATAAAATGGGGACTTTTAAGCTGTAATTCCCATATGCTTTAACTTTCTTGAACTCATTTAACCCAAATATCTTTAAAATCTTTAATTAGGAATCCGAACATTTTGATGTCCTTATTTATCCATTTGAGAGTATTTGTTGTACATTCTTGCAAAGAGTCATCTAGAATAAGAGGAACTCATTTAATATCAATTTCTCGTTTATGCCGGTTGACGTCAGCGAAATTCTCTCGAAATTCTCTCGGCCCGCACATCTGACAAAATTTGTAAGAAGAAAAGAGTGAGAATGTCCTCGTTGTTTGCTACTGGTTGAGGGGGCAGGTTGGTTGTTACGCTGAATTTAATCAAAACTCCCATAAAGCTTGAAATCGTGATAGCCTCCTCGTTAAACTTGAGTTTAAACCAAAAATGTTAATACAGCATGACTAAATACATGTATAACTATACATTTATCCTTGCGCTGTAATCACTTGGGAATTATTACATCTCGAGATAACATATGTTTCTGACAAACGAACGGTTGCAATTTCGATCTAGTTGAGTTTCATTCATCTTCTGCCAGACAAAACTCACCATGCCCTATTAATCAGACAGTTTTATAAATAAATATAAATTCTAAATATCCTTTTTTTTTTTTTAAAATAAATGCATAAGCTCAAATTGTACTTTTCTTGTCGAAATAGTGCCAGATTTACACGACTGGATCACACACACACACACACACACACACACACACACACACACACACACACACACACACACACACACACACACACACACACACACACACACACACACACACACACACACACATTCTAATTGCAGAATAAATAAACAGCTTATGAGAGTATATATGATTCTGGCTATACCACAGTCGAATGAAATCCAACTGGGTCAGAGCTGCATGTCATCACTTGGTTATAGTTACCAATTTTAAACCAAGTCTACGATATCTGTCTATCTATCTATCTATCTATCTATCTCTCTATCTATTTATCTATATTCATATATGCGTATATATATTTATATATATATGCATATATTTATGAATGTATATATATATATATATATATATATATATATATATATATATATACATACATACATATATTCTCATATATTATTAAATAGTTCAAATGCTCTAATGGTGTGTTATATAACTCGTGTCAAAAATAAATATTCTCCAGCTGAAGATCCTTTCCACTGAGTTGTTTCAAATTATCTCCCATAGATTATGATCTCTGTGTCTAATACTCAAAAAGCTAGCAATCTGGCATTTCTGCGATATTTATTCTCAAAACAGTTCTATGTTTCTAGGCCAACTAATGTATAAATCTTGTACACTGGTGATTCTCCCATCACTATTTTGGCAAGGGCGATGGAGTCTATGTTCCGCTGTCGTTTACAATCTGTTATTTTTTTTACTAGTTACAGTCATTGGACTGAGACAGGCTGGGGTAGCACCTTCAACGCTTTCAGTCAATTATAGAGACGTTTCTACTTATTTTACGCTTATTGACATAACACCGGTTTTTACCACCGGCATTCATAAACATATAAACATAAACACTGACAAGGACAAAGCTAGACGAACAGACACACACATATACACGTATATACGTACACATACATGTATGTATATTTACATATATATATATTTATACATACATATATATATATATATATATATATATATATATATATATATATATATATATATATATATATATATATATATATATTATATATATATATATATATATATGTAAGGGTCGACCGTGCGAACTCATATATATGTATGTATAAATATATAACAGTATGCGTACGTGTGTGTATACACAACGCACATCTGCCTACATATGTGTATATAGATGTATATTATGCATGCGAGAACACGCACACACACACATACACACACACACACACACACACACACACACACACACACACACACACACACACACACACAAGGTGGAACTGAAAAATTCCTTGCTTTAAGGATTTCATAAAAGGCCTGGTTTAAGGCCTAACCTTCCGAGTTCTTTTACAGGGCTTAGAAAAACTGAAGGAACCCTGCAATTAAGTGTGTGAATCTGAGACGGGAATATATTGCATAACATTATAATCAACTGTATTTTCTTTTACCTATATTCACCTGTATTCTCCTAATCCCAACCCTTATTTACCCAAAGCCAGGAACTTTTCAGCATCTCTTCGTATAAGCAAACACACTACACACACATATTCACACACATATCCATACACGTATCCATGATATATATAAATATATATACAGTGGTGGTGGTGGTGGTGGCGGTGGCGGTGGTGTGGCGGAGGTTGTGGTGGTGGCAGTGGATCTCTGTCGACGACTAAATGGATTTAGTTGTTTCGCCTGCTGAACAACCTACTCCTGAATTAGTTTGTGAATGATTGAACATCCCATAGACTCGTGTATCTTTAACATAATTCTCAAGCCGAACCAACGGGGTACAATGTGTGACAAAGCTGTGGAGTTTGAATTACAGGTACTTTAAGCTATGGACTTCTGTACAGTTTCCGTCAACCTACATTCATTCTCAAATTATGGGTCAATGAAAGACGAGATCCGAAGAGAGAGCAACGCTACAGGAGAGAGAAAAATGTTTCTAAAATGCAAACTAAATGCTGTTAACAGATTTCAAGCTATCAACACCCGAGTAATTCTCGAAGTGATGCTCAGCAACTGGAAACTGAACGATATCAAGAATTTGGAAATCAAAACAAAACAAAACAAAACAAAATTAGACGCCGATGAGCGAGTAGATAGGTCTGTGACTTGGCGTTTTAGGAAAGAGAAGCTGACAGAATATATTTAAAAAAGAAAAAAAAGAAAGAAACAGACTTAAAATAACTAGTGGCGTGGATTTGATTGACAAAACTAATTCAAGTCTACATTTGATTTAACAGCGAAAGAGAGAGAGAGAGAAAGGGAAAGAGAGGGGTGAAGAGGAGAGAGAGAGAGTGGAGAAAGACAGACAGAAAGAGGGGAGAGAGAGAGATAGGAGAGAGAGAGAGAGGAGAGAGAGGGGGTAGAAAGAAGGTGAGGGAGGGGATATATATATATATATATATAAAATATATACTTTTAGGGAAAATAACCAAGTTTCAAGAACTCATCGATGAAAATCCACTATCACATATAGAAAAATTAACAATTAAAAGCACAATAAATGAGTATAATATAAAGCAAAGTAAATATCATAAGATAAATATAATATAATATATTTATCTTATGATATTTACTTTACTTTATATTATACTCATTTATTGTGCTTTTTATTATTATTTTTTCTATATGTGATAGTGGATTTTCATCGATGAGTTCTTGAAACTTGGTTATTTTCCCTAAAACTATATATTTTATATATATTTTATCTATAAAGCTCAGTTTAATTTTAATTTTTTATAAATTGATTTTAATTGAGTTTTTACCTGTAATTTTGGATTTTGTCTCTAATATCATATATATATATATATATATATATATATATATATATATATATATATATATATATATATATAAATATATATATATATATATATAAATATATATATATATATATATATATATATATATATATATATATATATATATATATATATATATAGAGAGAGAGAGAGATAGTGAGAGAGAGGGGAGGGAGGGAATGAGAGAGAGCTATACAAGCATTCACTTGGTACACGTTTTTAGTTGAGTAAACTGGAGCAGAGTGAAATGAATTACCTTGCTCAAGGGCAACGTGTGACCCGAACAATCGAGCACTCGATTTTATGCTCGTAAACCTAGTACCGCTGATCAAATCCCACCCGCTTTCAAACTAGCAAGAGTTGTGAAGGTGTGTGGTTATAATTTATGCGTTTGTCCTGCTATGAGAAAGAGGAAGCGAGAGAGAGAGAGAGGAAGAGAGAGATAGAGAGAGAGGAAGAGAGAGAGAGAGAGAGACAGAGAGACAGAGAGAGACAGACATAGAGAAGGTGGAATTATTTGCATAATGAAGCTGAATGCATGTTTATTAAACTTTCACATGTGAATTTATTCAGTATTTATCCCTTGTATTTCAAATGAAAGAGAGAGAGAGAGAGAGAGAGAGAGAGAGAGAGAGAGAGAGAGAGAGAGAGAGGGAGAGAGAGAGAGATGGAGAGAGAGAGAGAGAGACAGAGAGAGAGAGAGAAAACGTGGAAGTGCAGATATAGCTAGATGGCTTTCGGATCATTCACACAGTGACCCACCTTAGATATGTCTTCTGCTATAGTTTCGTACTGGCCAATACTGTGTGAGTAGAACTTGGTTGATGGAAACTCTACAGAAGTCTGTTGTATATGTAAGTATGTTAGTGTCTGTGTTTGTATTGTTTCTGATGTGACTCTTTATGTCCAGTAATTTTGTGGTTTAACAAATAGCAAACGATAAAATTAGTACTTGTCTGAATTAAGTTCTGTGGTCGATAGGATTAGTTAAAACCGTGAAGGCAGTTTACCGACATGTCTGCAGTCTTGTGTCTGGCTAAAAGCAGTAAATGAAAAATATAAGAATTAAAGAATGCTCTAAAAAAGAGAAAAACACACGGGAATAAATCAGCTTCTTCTCGATTGTTCTTGAACTCCAATCAACGGCTTTCTTTTTCTGTTAACATCCAAAAATTTAAGAACAGATTATCTTGCCTTTCCAAACTCGTAACTTTCTTCTATTTCTTTGCAGATTTATTAGAGGGCGGGTTTTATTCCTGTAGCCAGATAATACATTTCAACTGGCACTTTGATAAATTGATAAAAGTTTTTTTACCAGACTATTCCTGAAATCGTATTTTTTTCCGAAGAAAGGCAACATAGCATTCTTCACACCGGCTTCGAGTGATAGCCGAATCTATCCTACATATACTAACAGCCGTTCATCATAATTCATCAATACTAATTTTCGGACACTGAACGAGCGTAAACGAAACTGTGTTGGACGTGAGTCATCTTAGAGCTGGTGAACATCGGTTATCACAGAGCTGGTGAACATCGGTTATCACAGAGCTGGTGAACATCGGTTATCACAGAGCTGGTGAACGTTTCCAACAGCAAAATATATTCTTAATTCTCTCTCATACGTGTATTATGGAATCTTCAAAAGTTACTGCGTTTATCTAAAGCTCTTTCAGATACAAACCCTCACGTCTTGTAGCTGTTACCTTATCAGGACACTCCCAAATAAACGTTATCATTTAGATTTTCGTAGGGGTCAAATATGTATGATGAGTAGAACTATCTTCGTTGGTGTGGTTAGTTAGCTCGTTATCAGTTACATTCACATTTAATCTGCATGTTTCTTGATTTATCAAGTGATAAGATCATTTACTTCTAATCACTACGCCCTTTACTAACAGAACAGATTGATTAATTTATCTCTCCAGCTTGGGATCCGTATGTGTGTGTAGGTGTGTGTGTGTATGTATGTGTGCATTAGATACACCACACACACACACGGGAATCTTTCGTAAATGTAATGAGAGAACTTATTCGTGTAAGTTTTAGC